>NW_025745021.1:55000-60000 GCF_021184085.1 Oncorhynchus gorbuscha
CACTACTGTTGTCCAGGGCCCAGTCTACTACTGTTGACCAGGGGCCCAGTCCACTACTGTTGACCAGGGCCTTATTCCCTATATAGTCCACTACTGTTGACCAGGGCCTTATTCCGAATATAGTCCACTACTGTTGACCAGGGGCCCAGTCCACTACTGTTGACCAGGGCCCAGTCCACTACTGTTGTCCAGGGCCCAGTCTACTACTGTTGACCAGGGCCCCAGTCTACTACTGTTGACCAGGGCCCCAGTCCACTACTGTTGACCAGGGCCCAGTCCACTACTGTTGACCAGGGCCCTGGTGCTGCGTAGGGAAAGGGATGTGGGTTGCAGAGAAGGTCATGCAGATTAAATTAGTTCCTGACCTGAGTTATGTCCAGTCACAGTAGAGGTTACTCAGTTCAAAAACAGCTGATTTAATTGGCCCAGAGACAAACTCATTGTCTGACACACACACACACACACACACACACACACACACACACACACACACACACACACACACACACACACACACACACACACACACACACACACACACACACACACACACACACACACACACACACACACACACACACACACACACACACACACACACAGCGTTACCATTGTAAATCTCCTTTGTCAAGATTATCGATCGAGACAGCTTAACGATTATTGGTTGCGTAGACAGTCCACTGCCTGAGTCCTGTATTGGACGGGACAATGTCCAACCTGATGAATTTATCTGGGTAAGATGTCCCCACTGGTCCAATGGGAACCAGAATAATAATAATCATTTCCTCCATCAATCAAATGTATTTATGAAGCTGTTTTTACCTCAGCCGATGATGTCACAAAGTGCTGTGCAGAAACCCAAACCTGAAACCCCAAACAGCAAGCAGTGTAGAAGGATCTGTCCTGGTTGTAGAAGGATCTGTCCTGGTTGTAGAAGGATCTGTCCTGGTTGTAGAAGGATCTGTCCTGGTTGTAGAAGGATCTGTCCTGGTTGTAGAAGGATCTGTCCTGGTTGTAGAAGGATCTGTCCTGGTTGTAGAAGGATCTGTCCTGGTTGTAGAAGGATCTGTCCTGGTTGTAAAAGGATCTGTCCTGGTTCTAGAAGGATCTGTCCTGGTTGTAGAAGGATCTGTCCTGGTTCTAGAAGGATCTGTCCTGGTTGTAGAAGGCATCTGTCCTGGTTGTAGAAGGCATCTGTCCTGGTTCTAGAAGGATCTGTCCTGGTTGTAGAAGGATCTGTCCTGGTTGTAGAAGGCATCTGTCCTGGTTCTAGAAGGCATCTGTCCTGGTTGTAGAAGGATCTGTCCTGGTTCTAGAAGGATCTGTCCTGGTTGTAGAAGGATCTGTCCTGGTTCTAGAAGGATCTGTCCTGGTTGTAGAAGGATCTGTCCTGGTTGTAGAAGGATCTGTCCTGGTTGTAGAAGGATCTGTCCTGGTTGTAGAAGGATCTGTCCTGGTTGTAGAAGGATCTGTCCTGGTTGTAGAAGGATCTGTCCTGGTTGTAGAAGGATCTGTCCTGGTTGTAGAAGGATCTGTCCTGGTTGTAGAAGGATCTGTCCTGGTTCTAGAAGGATCTGTCCTGGTTGTAGAAGGATCTGTCCTGGTTCTAGAAGGATCTGTCCTGGTTGTAGAAGGCATCTGTCCTGGTTGTAGAAGGCATCTGTCCTGGTTCTAGAAGGATCTGTCCTGGTTGTAGAAGGATCTGTCCTGGTTGTAGAAGGCATCTGTCCTGGTTCTAGAAGGCATCTGTCCTGGTTGTAGAAGGATCTGTCCTGGTTCTAGAAGGATCTGTCCTGGTTGTAGAAGGATCTGTCCTGGTTGTAGAAGGCATCTGTCCTGGTTGTAGAAGGATCTGTCCTGGTTGTAGAAGGCATCTGTCCTGGTTGTAGAAGGCATCTGTCCTGGTTGTAGAAGGATCTGTCCTGGTTGTAGATGGCATCTGTCCTGGTTGTAGAAGGATCTGTCCTGGTTGTAGAAGGCATCTGTCCTGGTTGTAGAAGGATCTGTCCTGGTTGTAGAAGGATCTGTCCTGGTTGTAGAAGGATCTGTCCTGGTTGTAGAAGGCATCTGTCCTGGTTCTAGAAGGCATCTGTCCTGGTTGTAGAAGGATCTGTCCTGGTTCTAGAAGGATCTGTCCTGGTTGTAGAAGGATCTGTCCTGGTTGTAGAAGGATCTGTCCTGGTTGTAGAAGGATCTGTCCTGGTTGTAGAAGGCATCTGTCCTGGTTGTAGAAGGATCTGTCCTGGTTGTAGAAGGCATCTGTCCTGGTTGTAGAAGGCATCTGTCCTGGTTGTAGAAGGCATCTGTCCTGGTTGTAGAAGGCATCTGTCCTGGTTGTAGAAGGCATCTGTCCTGGTTGTAGAAGGCATCTGTCCTGGTTGTAGAAGGCATCTGTCCTGGTTGTAGAAGGCATCTGTCCTGGTTGTAGAAGGCATCTGTCCTGGTTGTAGAAGGCATCTGTCCTGGTTGTAGAAGGCATCTGTCCTGGTTGTAGAAGGCATCTGTCCTGGTTGTAGATGGCATCTGTCCTGTTTGTAGAAGGTATCTGTCCTGGTTGTAGAAGGATCTGTCCTGGTTGTAGAAGGATCTGTCCTGGTTGTAGAAGGCATCTGTCCTGGTTGTAGAAGGATCTGTCCTGGTTCTAGAAGGCATCTGTCCTGGTTGTAGAAGGCATCTGTCCTGGTTGTAGAAGGATCTGTCCTGGTTGTAGAAGGCATCTGTCCTGGTTGTAGAAGGATCTGTCCTGGTTGTAGAAGGATCTGTCCTGGTTGTAGAAGGCATCTGTCCTAGAAGGATCTGTCCTGGTTGTAGAAGGCATCTGTCCTGGTTGTAGAAGGATCTGTCCTGGTTGTAGAAGGCATCTGTCCTGGTTGTAGAAGGCATCTGTCCTGGTTGTAGAAGGCATCTGTCCTGGTTGTAGAAGGCATCTGTCCTGGTTGTAGAAGGCATCTGTCCTGGTTGTAGAAGGATCTGTCCTGGTTGTAGAAGGATCTGTCCTGGTTGTAGAAGGATCTGTCCTGGTTGTAGAAGGATCTGTCCTGGTTGTAGAAGGCATCTGTCCTGGTTGTAGAAGGTATATGTCCTGGTTGTAGAAGGCATCTGTCCTGGTTGTAGAAGGATCTGTCCTGGTTGTAGAAGGATCTGTCCTGGTTGTAGAAGGATCTGTCCTGGTTGTAGAAGGATCTGTCCTGGTTGTAGAAGGCATCTGTCCTGGTTGTAGAAGGATCTGTCCTGGTTGTAGAAGGATCTGTCCTGGTTGTAGAAGGCATCTGTCCTGGTTGTAGAAGGCATCTGTCCTGGTTGTAGAAGGCATCTGTCCTGGTTGTAGAAGGCATCTGTCCTGGTTGTAGAAGGCATCTGTCCTGGTTGTAGAAGGCATCTGTCCTGGTTGTAGAAGGCATCTGTCCTGGTTGTAGAAGGCATCTGTCCTGGTTGTAGAAGGCATCTGTCCTGGTTGTAGAAGGCATCTGTCCTGGTTGTAGAAGGCATCTGTCCTGGTTGTAGAAGGCATCTGTCCTGGTTGTAGAAGGCATCTGTCCTGGTTGTAGATGGCATCTGTCCTGTTTGTAGAAGGTATATGTCCTGGTTGTAGAAGGATCTGTCCTGGTTGTAGAAGGCATCTGTCCTGGTTGTAGAAGGCATCTGTCCTGGTTGTAGAAGGCATCTGTCCTGGTTGTAGAAGGATCTGTCCTGGTTCTAGAAGGCATCTGTCCTGGTTGTAGAAGGCATCTGTCCTGGTTGTAGATGGCATCTGTCCTGGTTGTAGAAGGCATCTGTCCTGGTTGTAGAAGGCATCTGTCCTGGTTGTAGAAGGATCTGTCCTGGTTGTAGAAGGATCTGTCCTGGTTGTAGAAGGATCTGTCCTGGTTGTAGAAGGATCTGTCCTGGTTGTAGAAGGCATCTGTCCTGGTTGTAGAAGGATCTGTCCTGGTTGTAGAAGGCATCTGTCCTGGTTGTAGAAGGTATCTGTCCTGGTTGTAGAAGGCATCTGTCCTGGTTGTAGAAGGCATCTGTCCTGGTTGTAGAAGGCATCTGTCCTGGTTGTAGAAGGCATCTGTCCTGGTTGTAGAAGGCATCTGTCCTGGTTGTAGAAGGCATCTGTCCTGGTTGTAGAAGGCATCTGTCCTGGTTGTAGAAGGCATCTGTCCTGGTTGTAGAAGGCATCTGTCCTGGTTGTAGAAGGCATCTGTCCTGTAGAAGGCATCTGTCCTGGTTGTAGAAGGCATCTGTCCTGGTTGTAGATGGCATCTGTCCTGTTTGTAGAAGGTATATGTCCTGGTTGTAGAAGGATCTGTCCTGGTTGTAGAAGGCATCTGTCCTGGTTGTAGAAGGCATCTGTCCTGGTTGTAGAAGGATCTGTCCTGGTTGTAGAAGGCATCTGTCCTGGTTGTAGAAGGCATCTGTCCTGGTTGTAGAAGGATCTGTCCTGGTTGTAGAAGGCATCTGTCCTGGTTGTAGAAGGATCTGTCCTGGTTGTAGAAGGATCTGTCCTGGTTGTAGAAGGATCTGTCCTGGTTGTAGAAGGCATCTGTCCTGGTTGTAGAAGGCATCTGTCCTGGTTGTAGAAGGCATCTGTCCTGGTTGTAGAAGGATCTGTCCTGGTTGTAGAAGGCACCTGTCCTGGTTGTAGAAGGCACCTGTCCTGGTTGTAGAAGGCATCTGTCCTGGTTGTAGAAGGCACCTGTCCTGGTTGTAGAAGGCATCTGTCCTGGTTGTAGAAGGCATCTGTCCTGGTTGTAGAAGGATCTGTCCTGGTTGTAGAAGGCATCTGTCCTGGTTGTAGAAGGATCTGTCCTGGTTGTAGAAGGCATCTGTCCTGGTTGTAGAAGGCATCTGTCCTGGTTGTAGAAGGCATCTGTCCTGGTTGTAGAAGGATCTGTCCTGGTTGTAGAAGGCATCTGTCCTGGTTGTAGAAGGCATCTGTCCTGGTTGTAGAAGGATCTGTCCTGGTTGTAGAAGGCATCTGTCCTGGTTGTAGAAGGATCTGTCCTGGTTGTAGA
>NW_025745021.1:65000-97194 GCF_021184085.1 Oncorhynchus gorbuscha
TGCGGTCTGAGAGGGCAGTCCGGGTTTAAATGATTGATAGATCCAACAAAATAGCTAATCAGATTAATTGATTGATCCAACTGCTAAAAAAATGGCACACATGGAGATCAATTAATTAGATAGATTGTCAGCCTATTGCCTCTATCTAAAGGCGTGATAATGCCAGTTTTAAGGTATGGAATAATGACGGTTTAGGCTAATGGCTACACTTGGCTTCACGTGGGCTCAAAGGACTTTCACTAGGCCATCCTGAAATTATAGACCCCAGAACTGGCCAATGGAGCCAAACTATAGTTGGTGACCTAAGAAAGATGCATGAAAGAAGGCCAAAGTTCATAGAACAAGGGGTTTGAAGTTGTCATGTGTGACGTGATAATGTTTTAGAATGTTGATTTAGACTACGTGGTGCCTATATGACATGATAATGTTTTAGAATGTTGATTTAGACTACGTGGTGCCTATATGACGTGATAATGTTTTAGAATGTTGATTTAGACTACGTGGTGCCTATATGACGTGATAATGTTTTAGAATGTTGATTTAGACTACGTGGTGCCTATATGATGTGATAATGGTTGAGAATGTGGACCGGGGACCAGGGGGGTGCCTATATGATGTGATAATGGTTGAGAATGTGGACCGGGGACCAGGGGGGTGCCTATATGATGTGATAATGTTTTAGAATGTGGACCGGGGACCAGGGGGGTGCCTATATGATGTGATAATGGTTGAGAATGTTTAGAATGTGGACGGGGGACCAGGGGGTGCCTATATGATGTGATAATGGTTGAGAATGTTTAGAATGTGGACCCGTGGACCAGGGGGTGCCTATATGATGTGATAATGGTTGAGAATGTTTAGAATGTGGACCCGTGGACCAGGGGGTGCCTATATGATGTGATAATGGTTGAGAATGTTTAGAATGTGGCCCGGGGACCAGGGGGTGCCTATATGATGTGATAATGGTTGAGAATGTTTAGAATGTGGAACCGTGGACCAGGGGGTGCCTATATGATGTGATAATGGTTGAGAATGTTTAGAATGTGGACCGGGGACCAGGGGGTGCCTATATGATGTGATAATGGTTGAGAATGTTTAGAATGTGGACCCGTGGACCAGGGGGTGCCTATATGATGTGATAATGGTTGAGAATGTTTAGAATGTGGACCCGTGGACCAGGGGGTGCCTATATGATGAGATAATGGTTGAGAATGTTTAGAATGTGGACCCGTGGACCAGGGGGTGCCTATATGATGTGATAATGGTGTAGAATGTTTAGAATGTAGACCCGTGGACCAGGGGGTGCCTATATGATGTGATAATGGTGTAGAATGTTTAGAATGTGGACCCGTGGACCAGGGGGTGCCTATATGATGTGATAATGGTGTAGAATGTTTAGAATGTGGACCGGGGACCAGTGGGATGCCTATATGACGTGATAATGGTTGAGAATGTTTAGAATGTGGACCCGTGGACCAGGGGGTGCCTATATGATGTGATAATGGTTGGGAATGTTTAGAATGTGGACCCGTGGACCAGGGGGGTGCCTATATGATGTGATAATGGTTGAGAATGTTTAGAATGTGGACCCGGGGACCAGGGGGTGCCTATATTTTGTGATAATGGTTGAGAATGTTTAGAATGTGGACCCGTGGACCAGGGGGGTGCATGTTGTATGTGGCCATGCAGCACCCTTTGTCCACCTGAGTGGCTCGTCTTTAGACTGCACAGGATGCACATGCACTATGGTGGGGTCAGACTCTTAGCCTACATGTAAGTCGCTCTGGATAAGAGCGTCTGCTAAATGACTTAAATGTAAATGTAAATGTTGATCCAGCAGTAGTCCAGAACCTGGGACAGCTCCTACTGCCTCTCTCACACATAAGGTTGCCTTCTAAGCTATAGATTTGATTTAAAACTGTTCTTTATTTTTTACAGTTTGTTTATTCATGGCAATGTTTTCCTTTGTTAAAGGGAACCGTCTTTTGAAGTGGTAAATGTTTACCTTTTCTCTGGAACTTCACCAGTTTTCTTGGGTTAAAAGACTTGAAGACTGTCTGTAAAAAAAAAACGTGTGTCTCTCTGTGTGTGTTTGTGTCTCTCTCTGTGTGTGTTTGTGTCTCTCTCTGTGTATGTTTGTGTCTCTCTCTGTGTGTGTTTGTGTCTCTCTCTCTGTGTGTTTGTGTCTCTCTCTCTGTGTGTGTTTGCGTCTCTCTCTGTGTGTGTTTGCGTCTCTCTCTGTGTGTGTTTGTGTCTCTCTCTGTGTGTGTGTGTGTTTGTGTCTCTCTCTGTGTGTGTTTGTGTCTCTCTCTGTGTGTGTTTGTGTCTCTCTCTGTGTGTTTGTGTCTCTCTCTCTGTGTGTGTTTGTGTCTCTCTCTCTGTGTGTGTTTGTGTCTCTCTCTGTGTGTGTGTGTGTGTTTGTGTCTCTCTGTGTGTGTGTTTGTGTCTCTCTCTGTGTGTTTTTTGTGTCTCTCTCTGTGTGTTTGTGTCTCTCTCTCTGTGTGTGTTTGTGTCTCTCTCTGTGTGTGTTTGTGTCTCTCTCTCTCTGTGTTTGTGTCTCTCTCTGTGTGTGTTTGTCTCTCTCTCTGTGTATGTTTGTGTCTCTCTCTGTGTGTGTTTGTGTCTCTCTCTGTGTGTGTTTGTGTCTCTCTCTGTGTGTGTTTGTGTCTCTCTCTGTGTGTGTTTGTGTCTCTCTCTGTGTGTGTTTGTGTCTCTCTATGTGTCTCTTTGTGTCTCTCTATGTGTCTCTTTGTGTCTCTCTCTGTGTGTGTTTGTGTCTCTCTCTGTGTCTCTTTGTGTCTCTATGTGTGTGTGTGTTTGTGTCTCTCTGTGTGTGTGTGTGTGTGTGTGTGTGTGTTTGTGTCTCTCTCTGTGTGTGTGTTTGTGTCTCTCTCTGTGTGTGTTTGTGTCTCTCTCTGTGTGTGTTTGTGTCTCTCTCTGTGTGTGTTTGTGTCTCTCTCTGTGTGTGTTTGTGTCTCTCTATGTGTCTCTTTGTGTCTCTCTATGTGTCTCTTTGTGTCTCTCTCTGTGTGTGTTTGTGTCTCTCTCTGTGTCTCTTTGTGTCTCTCTATGTGTGTGTGTGTTTGTGTCTCTCTCTGTGTGTGTGTGTGTGTGTGTGTGTTTGTCTCTCTCTGTGTGTGTTTGTGTGTCTCTCTCTGTGTGTGTTTGTGTCTCTCTCTGTGCGTGTTTGTGTATCTCTCTGTGTGTGTTTGTGTCTCTCTCTGTGTGTGTTTGTGTCTCTCTCTGTGTGTTTGTGTCTCTCTCTGTGTGTGTTTGTGTCTCTCTCTGTGTGTGTTTGTGTCTCTCTCTCTGTGTGTTTGTGTCTCTCTCTGTGTGTGTTTGTGTCTCTCTCTGTGTGTGTTTGTGTCTCTCTCTCTCTGTGTGTGTTTGTGTCTCTCTCTCTCTCTCTCTCTGTGTGTTTGTGTCTCTCTGTGTGTGTTTCTGTCTCTCTCTGTGTGTGTTTGTGTCTCTCTCTGTGTGTGTGTTTGTGTCTCTCTCTGTGTTTTAATGTGTTGTTATACAGGCAGTTAATCCAGAGGGTTGTGCTGTAGCAACAGTCTGAGGTAACGGATGTTGTAACTAGCATTGAGTCCCGCGAGGCGTGGTCTACTAACTGTGTGTGTGTGTCCATGGTCTACTAACTGAGTGTGTGTGTCCATGGTCTACTAACTGAGTGTGTGTGTCCATGGTCTACTAAGTGAGTGTGTGTGTCCATGGTCTACTAACTGAGTGTGTGTGTCCATGGTCTACTAAGTGTGTGTTTGTGTGTGTGTCCATGGTCTATTAACTGAGTGTGTGTGTGTGTGTGTGTGTCCATGGTCTACTAACTGAGTGTGTATGTGTGTGTGTGTGTGTCCATGGTCTACTAACTGTGTGTGTGTGTGTGTGTGTGTGTCCATGGTCTACTGAGTGTGTGTGTGTGTGTGTGCGTGTGTGTGTGTGTGTCCATGGTCTACTAACTGTGTGTGTGTGTGTGTGTGTCCATGGTCTACTGAGTGTGTGTGTGTGTATCCATGGTCTACGAACTGAGTGTGTGTGTGTCCATGGTCTACTAACTGTGTGTGTGTGTGTGTGTCCATGGTCTACTGAGTGTGTGTGTGTGTGTGTGTGTCCATGGTCTACTGAGTGTGTGTGTGTGTGTGTGTGTGTGTGTGTGTGTGTGTGTGTGTGTGTGTGTGTGTGTGTGTGTGTGTGTGTGTGTGTGTGTGTGTGTGTGTGTGTGTGTGTGTGTGTGTGTGTGTCCATGGTCTACTGAGTGTGTGTGTGTGTCCATGGTCTAACAGAGGTTTTCCGCTGAGTAACTCTAACATTGGCTGCGCACCAAAATGCCCTGCTCTGCCTCCACATATCTACACCAGTAATGAATGGGATGTATGTAATGTAACCGGTGTTATTACACTAACTGGTGTTATTACACTAACTGGTGTTATTACACTAACTGGTGTTATTACACTAACCGGTGTTATTACACTAACCGGTGTTATTACACTAACTGGTGTTACTGGCGTTATTACACTAACTGGTGTTACTACACTAACTGGTGTTACTGGTGTTATTACACTAACTGGTGTTACTGGTGTTATTACACTAACTGGTGTTACTACACTAACTGGTGTTATTACACTAACCGGTGTTATTACACTAACTGGTGTTATTACACTAACCGGTGTTATTACACTAACCGGTGTTATTACACTAACTGGTGTTATTACACTAACTGGTGTTATTACACTAACTGGTGTTGTTACACTAACTGGTGTTATTACACTAACTGGTGTTATTACACTAACTGGTGTTATTACACTAAACAGTGTTATTACACTAACTGGTGTTATTACACTAACTGGTGTTATTACACTAACTGGTGTTATTACACTAACTGGTGTTATTACACTAACCGGTGTTATTACACTAACTGGTGTTATTACACTAACTGGTGTTATTACACTAACTGGTGTTATTACACTAACTGGTGTTATTACACTAACCAGTGTTAATACACTAACTGGTGTTATTACACTAACTGGTGTTATTACACTAACCGGTGTTATTACACTAACTGGTGTTATTACACTAACCGGTGTTATTACACTAACTGGTGTTACATTACACTAACTGGTGTTATTACACTAACTGGTGTTATTACACTAACTGGTGTTATTACACTAACTGGTGTTATTACACTAACTGGTGTTACATTACACTAACTGGTGTTATTACACTAACTGGTGTTATTACACTAACTGGTGTTATTACACTAACTGGTGTTATTACACTAACTGGTGTTATTACACTAACTGGTGTTACATTACACTAACTGGTGTTATTACACTAACTGGTGTTACTACACTAACTGGTGTTACATTACACTAACTGGTGTTATTACACTAACTGGTGTTATTACACTAACTGGTGTTATTACACTAACTGGTGTTATTACACTAACTGGTGTTATTACACTAACTGGTGTTATTACACTAACTGGTGTTACATTACACTAACTGGTGTTATTACACTAACTGGTGTTATTACACTAACTGGTGTTATTACACTAACTGGTGTTATTACACTAACCGGTGTTATTACACTAACTGGTGTTATTACACTAACTGGTGTTACTACACTAACTGGTGTTATTACACTAAACAGTGTTATTACACTAACTGGTGTTATTACACTAACCGGTGTTATTACACTAACTGGTGTTATTACACTAACTGGTGTTATTACACTAACCGGTGTTGTTACACTAACTGGTGTTATTACACTAACCGGTGTTATTACACTAACTGGTGTTATTACACTAAACAGTGTTATTACACTAACTGGTGTTATTACACTAACTAGTGTTATTACACTAACCGGTGTTGTTACACTAACTGGTGTTATTACACTAACTGGTGTTGTTACACTAACTGGTGTTATTACACTAACTGGTGTTATTACACTAAACAGTGTTATTACACTAACTGGTGTTACTACATTTACCGTTGTTACAAGCCCTTCTCCAATTCAATATGGTTCATGCTCATTCTGAGAGGTAATTATCACATTGATTCCACACACACACACTGTATCTAAAGCCTTTCCAGCAGGCAACACACTGAGTTTCAAGCCTCCAAAGCCTCACAAGAGAGAATTCCCTGCAGGCCGTTAGTTAGCGGCGTGGTGAGATTGCTTGTGAATGTGTGTGTGTGATTGCTGTGCACTGGCTTGTAATAAAGAAGGTATTGCTTGTATAAACAAGATGAGGGGAGAGAAGAGAGGGAGAAGAGAAAAAGGGGTCCTCTCTCCCTCCCCCTGTTTTTCTCTTTCTGTCTCTCTGCAATGCTGAACAGAAAGGGTGTAGAGCAGCAACAAGAGGTCTTTCTTTCTATCTCTCTGCAATGCTGAACAGAGAGGGTGTAGAGCAGCAACAAGATGTCTTTCTATCGCTCTGCAATGCTGAACAGAGAGGGTGTCGAGTAGCCTCAAACATTTTGTGGTGGCGGGGTAGCCTAGTGGTTAGAGTGTTTGGCTGGTAACCGAAAGGTTGCAAGTTCCAATCCCCGAGCTGACAAGGTACACATCTATCGTTCTGCCCCTGAACAAGGCAGTTAACCCGCTGTTCCTAGGCCGTCATTGAAAATAAGAATTTGTTCTTAACTAAAATAAACATTTCGAAATTGACTTCAGAATCCAACTTTTGTCCGTAGGGGAATATATATAGATTTTTGACAGTTACGTTTCGGGCATTCTTTCTGATTGGTTAAGGTTTGAGAAAGACTAAAAACCATTCATTCTGATTGGTTAAGGTTTGAGAAAGACTTAAAAAAAAAAAAAAACCTAGTACTGGGATTGAAACCTAGTACCTAGCACTGGGATTGAAACCTAGTACCTAGCACTGGGATTGAAACCTAGTACCTAGCACTGGGATTGAAACCTCGTACCTAGCACTGGGATTGAAACCTAGTACCTAGCACTGGGATTGAAACCTCGTACCTAGCACTGGGATTGAAACCTAGTACCTAGCACTGGGATTGAAACCTAGTACCTAGCACTGGGATTGAAACCTAGCACTGGGATTGAAACCTAGTACCTAGCACTGGGATTGAAACCTAGTACTGGGATTGAAACCTAGTACCTAGCACTGGGATTGAAACCTAGTACCTAGCACTGGGATTGAAACCTAGCACTGGGAATAAAACCTAGTACTGGGATTGAAACCTAGTACCGGGCTTGAAACCTAGTAGCTAGCACTGGGACTGAAACCTAGTACCTAGCACTGGGATTGAAACCTAGTACCTAGCACTGGGATTGAAACCTAGTACTGGGATTGAAACCTAGTACCTAGCACTGGGATTGAAACCTCATACCTTTTATTTATTTTTATTTTAGCTTTAACCAGGCAAGTCAGTTAAGAACAAATTCTTATATTCATTGACGGCCTAGGAACAGTGGGTTAACTGCCTGTTCAGGGGCAGAACGACAGATTTTGTACCTTGTCAGCTCGGGGATTTGAACTTGCAACCTTTCGGTTACTAGTCCAATGCTCTAACCACTAGGCTACCCTGCCGCCCCTAGCACTGGGATTGAAACCTAGTACCTAGCACTGGGATTGAAACCTAGTACCTAGCACTGGGATTAAAACCTAGCACTGGGATTGAAACCTAGTACCTAGCACTGGGATTGAAACCTAGTACCTAGCACTGTGATTGAAACCTCCACCCTCAGGCCCATCCTCCATCCCCAACATTCTGCCAACCCCAAGCCTACGTCAGGCCCATCCTCCATCCCCAACATTCTGCCAACCCCAAGCCTACGTCAGGCCCATCCTCCATCCCCAACATTCTGCCAACCCCAAGCCTACGTCAGGCCCATCCTCCATCCCCAACATTCTGCCAACCCCAAGCCTACGTCAGGCCCATCCTCCATCCCCAACATTCTGCCAACCCCAAGCCTACGTCAGGCCCATCCTCCATCCCCAACATTCTGCCAACCCCAAGCCTACGTCAGGCCCATCCTCCATCCCCAACATTCTGCCAACCCCAAGCCTACGTCAGGCCCATCCTCCATCCCCAACATTCTGCCAACCCCAAGTCCTACCTCAGGCCCATCCTCCATCCCCAACATTCTGCCAACCCCAAGCCTACGTCAGGCCCATCCTCCATCCCCAACATTCTGCCAACCCCAAGCCTACGTCAGGCCCATCCTCCATCCCCAACATTCTGCCAACCCCAAGCCTACGTCAGGCCCATCCTCCATCCCCAACATTCTGCCAACCCCAAGCCTACCTCAGGCCCATCCTCCATCCCCAACATTCTGCCAACCCCAAGCCTACCTCAGGCCCATCCTCCATCCCCAACATTCTGCCAACCCCAAGCCTACCTCAGGCCCATCCTCCATCCCCAACATTCTGCCAACCCCAAGCCTACGTCAGGCCCATCCTCCATCCCCAACATTCTGCCAACCCCAAGCCTACGTCAGGCCCATCCTCCATCCCCAACATTCTGCCAACCCCAAGCCTACGTCAGGCCCATCCTCCATCCCCAACATTCTGCCAACCCCAAGCCTACGTCAGGCCCATCCTCCATCCCCAACATTCTGCCAACCCCAAGCCTACGTCAGGCCCATCCTCCATCCCCAACATTCTGCCAACCCCAAGCCTACCTCAGGCCCATCCTCCATCCCCAACATTCTGCCAACCCCAAGCCTACGTCAGGCCCATCCTCCATCCCCAACATTCTGCCAACCCCAAGCCTACGTCAGGCCCATCCTCCATCCCCAACATTCTGCCAACCCCAAGCCTACGTCAGGCCCATCCTCCATCCCCAACATTCTGCCAACCCCAAGCCTACCTCAGGCCCATCCTCCATCCCCAACATTCTGCCAACCCCAAGCCTACCTCAGGCCCATCCTCCATCCCCAACATTCTGCCAACCCCAAGCCTACCTCAGGCCCATCCTCCATCCCCAACATTCTGCCAACCCCAAGCCTACCTCAGGCCCATCCTCCATCCCCAACATTCTGCTAACCCCAAGCCTACCTCAGGCCCATCCTCCATCCCCAACATTCTGCCAACCCCAAGCCTACCTCAGGCCCATCCTCCATCCCCAACATTCTGCCAACCCCAAGCCTACCTCAGGCCCATCCTCCATCCCCAACATTCTGCCAACCCCAAGCCTACCTCAGGTCCATCCTCCATCCCCAACATTCTGCCAACCCCAAGCCTACCTCAGGCCCATCCTCCATCCCCAACATTCTGCCAACCCCAAGCCTACCTCAGGCCCATCCTCCATCCCCAACATTCTGCCAACCCCAAGCCTACGTCAGGCCCATCCTCCATCCCCAACATTCTGCCAACCCCAAGCCTACGTCAGGCCCATCCTCCATCCCCAACATTCTGCCAACCCCAAGCCTACCTCAGGCCCATCCTCCATCCATAAGATTCCAAATCAGATCAAGTGTTATTTGTCACATGCTTCGTAAACAATCGGTGTAGACTAACAGGTGTAGACTAACAGGTGTAGACTAACAGGTGTAGACTAACAGGTGTAGACTAACAGGTGTAGACTAACAGATGTAGACTAACAGGTGTAGACTAACAGATGTAGACTAACAGGTGTAGACTAACAGGTGTAGACTAACAGGTGTAGACTAACAGGTGTAGACTAACAGATGTAGACTAACAGGTGTAGACTAACAGATGTAGACTAACAGGTGTAGACTAACAGGTGTAGACTAACAGATGTAGACTAACAGGTGTAGACTAACAGGTGTAGACTAACAGGTGTAGACTAACAGATGTAGACTAACAGGTGTAGACTAACAGATGTAGACTAACAGGTGTAGACTAACAGGTGTAGACTAACAGATGTAGACTAACAGGTGTAGACTAACAGGTGTAGACTAACAGGTGTAGACTAACAGATGTAGACTAACAGGTGTAGACTAACAGGTGTAGACTAACAGGTGTAGACTAACAGATGTAGACTAACAGGTGTAGACTAACAGGTGTAGACTAACAGATGTAGACTAACAGGTGTAGACTAACAGGTGTAGACTAACAGGTGTAGACTAACAGTGGGATGCTTATTGACGGCTGATTGGCCCTTCCCAACAAAAACATAACAACACAAGGAATAAATACACAGTCAGTAACTATGTGATGTGCCGGGGTACGAGGTCATGGGGTAACTATGTACATATAGGTAGAAATAAAGTAACTAGTCAACAGGATAGATGATAGACAGTAGCAGCAGTCTATGTGATGTGCCGGGGTACGAGGTAATGGGGTAACTAGGCAACAGGATAGATGATAGACAGTAGCAGCAGTCTATGTGATGAGTCAACAGGATAGATGATAGACAGTAGCAGCAGTCTATGTGATGTGCCGGGATACGAGGTAATGGGGTAACTAGGCAACAGGATAGATGATAGACAGTAGCAGCAGTGTATGTGATGTGCCGGGATACGAGGTAATGGGGTAACTAGGCAACAGGATAGATGATAGACAGTAGCAGCAGTCTATGTGATGTGCCGGGATACGAGGTAATGGGGTAACTAGGCAACAGGATAGATGATAGACAGTAGCAGCAGTCTATGTGATGAGTCAACAGGATAGATGATAGACAGTAGCAGCAATCTATGTGATGTGCCGGGATACGAGGTAATGGGGTAACTAGGCAACAGGATAGATGATAGACAGTAGCAGCAGTGTATGTGATGAGGAAAAAAAGTTAGTGCAAAAAGGGTCAGTGCAGATTGTCCTGGTTGCTATTGGTTACCTATTTAACTAACTATTTAGCAGTCCTATGGCTTGGGGGTAGAAGCCATTTGGCTTTCAAGAGGTGCCCCACCTGCCAGGGCACCAAGGCCCTCTGACAGGGAACTAAGGCCCTCTGCTAGGGCACAGAGAGAGAGAAACAGAGAGGGAGAGACAGAGAGACAGAGAAAGAGACACAGATATAGATACAGAGCGGGAGAGAGACACAGAAAGACCCTAACTTTGGTACTAGGGCACCAAGGCCCTCTGCTAGGGCACCAATGCCCTCTGACAGGGAACCAAGGCCCTCTGACAGGGCACCAAGGCCCTCTGCTTGGGCACCAAGGCCCTCTGCTAGGGCATCAAGATCCAAGGGCACCAATGCCCTCTGCTAGGGCACCAAGGCCCTCTGCTAGCGCACCAAGGCCATCTGCTAGGGAACCAAGGCCATATGCAAGAGTGAAGGACCGCAAAGTGAAGGAAAAGCAGCCAAAAAGTGCTCAGCATATGTAGGAACTAATTCAATACAGTTGAAAAAGCATTCCAGGTGACGCTGGTTGAGAGAATGCCAAGAGTGTGCAAAGCTGTCATCAATGCAAAGGGTGGCTACTTTGAAGAATCTCAAGTATATTTTGACCTATTTAATTGTCAAGTTCTGACCTTTTGTATTTAGTATGGTCAGGGCGTGAGTTGGTGTGGGCAGTCTATGTTTTCATTTGTTTGGTCTGTATTTAGTATGGTCAGGGCGTGAGTTGGGGTGGGCAGTCTATGTTTTCATTTGTTTGGTCTGTATTTAGTATGGTCAGGGCGTGAGTTGGGGTGGGCAGTCTATGTTTTCATTTGTTTGGTCTGTATTTAGTATGGTCAGGGCGTGAGTTGGGGTGGGCAGTCTATGTTTTCATTTGTTTGGTCTGTATTTAGTATGGTCAGGGCGTGAGTTGGGGTGGGCAGTCTATGTTTTCATTTGTTTGGTCTGTATTTAGTATGGTCAGGGCGTGAGTTGGGGTGGGCAGTCTATGTTTCCATTTGTTTGGTCTGTATTTAGTATGGTCAGGGCGTGAGTTGGGGTGGGCAGTCTATGTTTCCATTTGTTTGGTCTGTATTTAGTATGGTCAGGGCGTGAGTTGGGGTGGGCAGTCTATGTTTCCCTTTGGCAGGTGTCATTAGTTGTCTCTGATTGAGAGTCATACTTAGGTAGCCTGGGTTTCACTGTGTGTTTGTGGGTGATTGTCTATGTCAGTTGCTTGTGTTCAGCACAGTTCTCATTGTAGCTTCACGGTCGTTATTCGTTTATTGTTTTGTATAGTTTTGTATTCAGTGCTTTCTTTAATTAATAAATCATCATGAACACATACCACGCTGCATTTTGGTCCGCTACTTACCACGATTGTGACATTAATACTTTTTGTTGGTTACTACATGACTCCATATGTGTTATTTCATAGTGTTGATGTCTTCACTATTATTCTACAATGTAGAAAAACCTCTTAAATAAGTAGGTGTGTCCCAAACTGTTGACTGGTACTTCATGTAATTAAAAGTCTGATTAAAGTTAGGCTACGTTGTCAGGCGCCTCCCTCATGTCATCATCGTCTGGACATGACAG
The DNA here is from genome assembly GCF_021184085.1 of Oncorhynchus gorbuscha. Taxonomy (NCBI): domain Eukaryota; kingdom Metazoa; phylum Chordata; class Actinopteri; order Salmoniformes; family Salmonidae; genus Oncorhynchus; species Oncorhynchus gorbuscha. Next base: position 77,351 of record NW_025745021.1, read on the forward strand.
GCTGTAGCCAATAGGCTATCACCTTCACTATGACATGACAGGCTGTAGCCAATAGGCTATCACCTTCACTTTGACATGACAGGCTGTAGCCAATAGGCTATCACCTTCACTTTGACATGACAGGCTGTAACCAATAGGCTATCACCTTCACTATGACATGACAGGCTGTAGCCAATAGGCTATCACCTTCACTTTGACATGACAGGCTGTAACCAATAGGCTATCACCTTCACTATGACATGACAGGCTGTAGCCTATAGGCTATCACCTTCACTTTGACATGACAGGCTGTAGCCAATAGGCTATCACCTTCACTATGACATGACAGGCTGTAGCCAATAGGCTATCACCTTCACTTTGACATGACAGGCTGTAGCCAATAGGCTATCACCTTCACTTTGACATGACAGGCTGTAGCCAATAGGCTATCACCTTCACTTTGACATGACAGGCTGTAGCCAATAGGCTATCACCTTCACTATGACATGACAGGCTGTAGCCAATAGGCTATCACCTTCACTATGACATGACAGGCTGTAGCCAATAGGCTATCACCTTCACTATGACATGACAGGCTGTAGCCAATAGGCTATCACCTTCACTTTGACATGACAGGCTGTAGCCAATAGGCTATCACCTTCACTTTGACATGACAGGCTGTAGCCAATAGGCTATCACCTTCACTATGACATGACAGGCTGTAGCCAACAGGCTATCACCTTCACTATGACATGACAGGCTGTAGCCAATAGGCTATCACCTTCACTTTGACATGACAGGCTGTAGCCAATAGGCTATCACCTTCACTATGACATGACAGGCTGTAGCCAATAGGCTATCACCTTCACTTTGACATGACAGGCTGTAGCCAATAGGCTATCACCTTCACTTTGACATGACAGGCTGTAGCCAATAGGCTATCACCTTCACTTTGACATGACAGGCTGTAGCCAATAGGCTATCACCTTCACTTTGACATGACAGGCTGTAGCCAATAGGCTATCACCTTCACTTTGACATGACAGGCTGTAGCCAATAGGCTATCACCTTCACTTTGACATGACAGGCTGTAACCAATAGGCTATCACCTTCACTTTGACATGACAGGCTGTAACCAATAGGCTATCACCTTCACTATGACATGACAGGCTGCAACCAATAGGCTATCACCTTCACTATGACATGACAGGCTGTAACCAATAGGCTATCACCTTCACTATGACATGACAGGCTGCAACCAATAGGCTATCACCTTCACTATGACATGACAGGCTGCAACCAATAGGCTATCACCTTCACTTTGACATGTAGTATAATTATTTATGTACATTGACATACAGAAGAGATAGTGTTTTTCAGTTTTCAAATCAATGGAATTGTCTAATGGCCTTGGTGCCCTAGCAGAAGGCCTTGGTGCCCTAGCAGAGGGCCGTGGTGCCCTAGCAGAGGGCCGTGGTGCCCTAGCAGAGGGCCTTGGTGCCCTAGCAGAGGGCCTTGGTGCCCTAGCAGAAGGCCTTGGTGCCCTAGCAGAGGGCCTTGGTGCCCTAGCAGAGGGCCGTGGTGCCCTAGCACCAAAGTTAGGGTTAGGGTCTTTCTGTGTCTCTCTCTCTCTCCCCCTGTATCTATATCTGTATCTATCTCTCTGTGTCTCTTTCTGTCTCTCTCTGTCTCTTATCCTCCTTCCCCCTTCCCACCTCTCTCTCTTTCCCTTTCTCTTTCTTTCTCTTTCTCTTTCTCTTTCTCTCTCTCTCTTCTCTCTCTGGCTCTGTCTCTCTCTCTCTCTCTCTCTCTCTCTCTCTCTCTCTCTCTCTCTCTCTCTCTCTCTCTCTCTCTCTCGTTCTCTTCTCTCTCTGGCTCTGTCTCTCTCTCACCCTCCTTCCCACCTCTCTCTCTCTCTCTCTCTCTCTCTCTCTCTGTCTCTGTCTCTGTCTCTCTCGCTCTCTCTCTCTTCTCTCTCTGGCTCTGTCTCTGTCTCTGTCTCTGTCTCTCTCTCTCTCTCTCTCTCTCTCTCTCTCTCTCTCTCTCTCTCTCTCTCTCTCTCTCTCTCTCTCTCTCTCTCTCTTGTAGTGGTGTGTGTACATTGAGTCAGCTACTTTGTATGCCAGCTGCCTGTACTTCACTCCCTGGAGCTGGGAGGAGGAGAGACAGATCGTGATAGAGAGACAGACATACAGAGGGAGAGAGAAGGGAGGGTCCCCCTCTGTGAATTATGTTATTTTGCAATAGAGAGCCAGCCTGTACATCCTAAATGTCCCCTGTCAGATGGACAAAAATAGGGATGGAGATATATATATATATAGAGAGAAAGAGGTGGAGAGAGACAGAGGGAGACAGAGAGAGAAAGAGGTGGAGAGAGACAGAGGGAGACAGAGGGAGAAAGAGATGGAGAGAGACAGAGGGAGACAGAGGGAGTGAGATCGCGGGAGAGAGAGAAAGAGGGAGGGAGGGAGGGAGAAAGAGGGAGGGAGATCGAAGGAGACCAAGAAGGAGGGAGAGAAAGACGGAGAAAGATGTCCCGTGGGGCTCAGTTGGTAGAGCAGGGAGCAACACCAGGGTTGTTGGTTTGATTCCCACGGGGGACCAGAACAAGTCCCTCTACTACAAGTCCCTCTGGGTAACAGTGTCTGCTAAATTACTCACATGTCAAGTGAGAGAGAGGTGGATGGTTAGGTGAAGTGGTGGATGGATTGAGAGAGAGGTGGAGGGTTAGGTGAAGTGCTGGATGGATGAGAGAGAGGTGGAGGGTTAGGTGAAGTGGTGGATGGATGAGAGAGAGGTGGAGGGTTAGGTGAAGTGGTGGATGGATGAGAGAGAGGTGGAGGGTTAGGTGAAGTGGTGGATCGATGAGAGAGAGGTGGAGGGTTAGGTGAAGTGGTGGATGGATGGATAGAGAGATGGAGGGTTTGGTGAAGTGGTGGATGGATGGATGGATGGATGAGAGAGAGGTGGAGGGTTAGTTGAAGTGGTGGATGGATAGAGAGAAAGACACTCAGCAGCAGCCTCTGTCCAGAGGTGGGTGGGTGTGTGTGATTGATTGATGAGGGAGCTCCGTTTCCTCCTGAACATCCGAACCTCACTAAGGTGATAATCAGTGGAGAGATAGACCATCTTTCTGTGATTGTAGAATAATATCCAGCAGCCGGATCTCTAGACCTTGGCTCACTCTCCTTCTCGTTCCGTTCTCTTTCATCACGTCATCTTATCCCTCCTCTCTGATCACTCTCTTTATAGTTTAGTCGTCATTAGATCTGTTTCCCAAAAGCCTTAACACATCCAAATAAGGGTACGGTTGTCTAGACGACAGGAGTGAACACAACAGAACAGAAGGATACCGTTCTGTACATGACAGGAGTGTGTGAACACAACAGAACAGAAGAGTATTTTACTGTCTCTATTTGTGGATGTGGATGATCGCACCACCACACACAGCCTCTGGTCTACAGTTTCGTTCCAGATGTCCACCCGTGACCTCACTATCACATCATACGGCTGAAGTTCCTCAGAGTCACGATGTCACAATCACTCATTGACTGTTGACATTCTACTGGGTTAGTTCTAGAGCTATGACGTCACAATCACTCATTGACTGTTGATATTCTACTGGGCTAGTTCTAGAGCTATGATGTCACAAACAGGTCGTTGATTCTCTGTGATGTCATAATGGATCATACAGCCTGGCTAGATGACTGACTGACTCTAGGAGTAGAAGTGTCCATTGTGTGTTCATTTGTTCTTCCACCTGTCCTTCTGTCCTCTTTCCTGGAAAGCTTGGAAGGAGATTGTGTCCTGAATGGCTTCCCGTTCCCTCTAAAGTATAGTGAATAAGGTGTCATCTGGGACACTGTTTGACATGAAAGACCCTGTGTTCCCGTGCTCTCTGGGACGATCCCTCTGAGGAGCTTCTCTCTCGTTTTCTCTCAGAAGGGGGTTAGGCCTCCGTTTAATCACAGAAGGGGGTTAGGCCTCCGTTTCATCTCAGAACGGGGTTAGGCCTCCGTTTAATCTCAGAAGAGGGTTAGGCCTCTGTTTAATCTCAGAAGAGGGTTAGGCCTCCGTTTAATCACAGAAGAGGGTTAGGCCTCTGTTTAATCTCAGAAGAGGGTTAGGCCTCCGTTTAATCTCAGAAGAGGGTTAGGCCTCCGTTTCATCTCAGAAGGGGGTTAGGCCTCCGTTTAATCTCAGAAGAGGGTTAGGCCTCTGTTTAATCTCAGAAGGGGGTTAGGGCTCTGTTTAATCTCAGAAGGGGGTTAGGGCTCTGTTTAATCTCAGAAGAGGGTTAGGCCTCCGTTTCATCTCAGAAGGGGGTTAGGCCTCCGTTTCATCTCAGAAGAGGCTCATCTGAATGAAAGGACGTTAGGCCTCCGTTTCATCTCAGAAGGGGGTTAGGCCTCCGTTTCATCTCAGAAGGGCGTCAGGCCTCCGTTTCATCTAGAAGGGGGTCATCTGAATGGAAGGACGTCAGGCCTCCGTTTCATCTCAGAAGGGGGTTAGGCCTCCGTTTCATCTCAGAAGGGGGTCATCTGAATGAAAGGACGCCAGGCCTCCGTTTCATCTCAGAAGGGGGTCATCTGAATGAAAGGATGTTAGGCCTCCGTTTCATCTCAGAAGGGGGTCATCTGAATGAAAGGAAGTTAGGCCTCCGTTTCATCTCAGAAGGGGGTCATCTGAATGAAAGGAAGTTAGGCCTCCGTTTCATCTCAGAAGGGGGTCATCTGAATGAAAGGAAGTTAGGCCTCCGTTTCATCTCAGATGGGGGTCATCTGAATGAAAGGACGTTAGGCCTCCGTTTCACAGCTGTGGACAGACATGCAAACGATTCATGCAGCGGTTTGGTGTCTTCAGTTCTGTATCTGATGAGTTCTGTATCTACTGGCTGTTTTCATCTCTCAGTTCATCTCTCAACACTGACTGTCTGTTGACTGTCAGTTCATCTCTCAACACTGACTGTCTGTTGACTGGGTCAGTTCATCTCTCAACACTGACTGTCTGTTGACTGGGTCAGTTCATCTCTCAACACTGACTGTCTGTTGACTGAGTCAGTTCATCTCTCAACACTGACTGTCTGTTGACTGAGTCAGTTCATCTCTCAACACTGACTGTCTGTTGACTGTCTGTTGACTGTGTTAGTTCATCTCTCAACACTGACTGTCTGTTGACTGGGTCAGTGCATCTCTCAACACTGACTGTCTGTTGACTGTCAGTTCATCTCTCAACACTGACTGTCTGTTGACTGGGTCAGTTCATCTCTCAACACTGACTGTCTGTTGACTGTCTGTTGACTGTCAGTTCATCTCTCAACACTGACTGTCTGTTGACTGTTAGTTCATCTCTAAACACTGACTGTCTGTTGACTGTTAGTTCATCTCTCAACATTGACTGTCTGTTGACTGAGTCAGTTCATCTCTCAACACTGACTGTCTGTTGACTGTCTGTTGACTGTCTGTTGACTGTCAGTTCATCTCTCAATACTGACTGTCTGTTGACTGTGTCAGTTCATCTCTGAATACTGACTGTCTGTTGACTGTATTAGTCCATCTCTCAACACTGACTGTCTGTTGACTGTCTGTTGACTGTCAGGTCATCTCTCAACACTGACTGTCTGTTGACTGTTAGTTCATCTCTCAACACTGACTGTCTGTTGACTGTCAGTTCATCTCTCAACACTGACTGTCTGTTGACTGTCAGTTCATCTCTCAACACTGACTGTCTGTTGACTGTGTCAGTTCATCTCTCAACACTGACTGTCTGTTGACTGTGTCAGTTCATCTCTCAACACTGACTGTCTGTTGACTGTTAGTTCATCTCAACACTGACTGTCTGTTGACTGTCTGTTGACTGTCAGTTCATCTCTCAACACTGACTGTCTGTTGACTGTGTCAGTTCATCTCAACACTGACTGTCTGTTGACTGTGTCAGTTCATCTCTCAACACTGACTGTCTGTTGACCGTGTCAGTTCATCTCAACACTGACTGTCTGTTGACTGTCTGTTGACTGTCAGTTCATCTCTCAACACTGACTGTCTGTTGACTGTGTCAGTTCATCTCTCAACACTGACTGTCTGTTGACTGTGTCAGTTCATCTCTCAACACTGACTGTCTGTTGACTGTCAGTTCATCTCTCAACACTGACTGTCTGTTGACTGTGTCAGTTCATCTCTCAACACTGACTGTCTGTTAACTGTGTCAGTTCATCTCTCAACACTGACTGTCTGTTGACTGTCTGTTGACTGTCAGTTCATCTCTCAACACTGACTGTCTGTTGACTGTTAGTTCATCTCAACACTGACTGTCTGTTGACTGTCAGTTCATCTCTCAACACTGACTGTCTGTTGACTGTCAGTTCATCTCTCAACACTGACTGTCTGTTGACTATGTCAGTTCATCTCTCAACACTGACTGTCTGTTGACTGTGTCAGTTCATCTCTCAACACTGACTGTCTGTTGACTGTCAGTTCATCTCTCAACACTGACTGTCTGTTGACTGTCAGTTCATCTCTCAACACTGACTGTCTGTTGACTGTCAGTTCATCTCTCAACACTGACTGTCTGTTGACTGTCAGTTCATCTCTCAACACTGACTGTCTGTTGACTGTCTGTTGACTGTGTCAGTTCATCTCTCTTACTGAGTGCCAGACTAACCACTATGACATAACCAGTGTGTGTGTGTATTTGTTTCTGTTTCTATGTCTCTCTCTCTCTGTGTGTGTGTGTGTGTGTGTGTGTGTGTGTGTGTGTGTGTGTGTGTGTGTGTGTGTGTGTGTGTGTGTGTGTGTGTGTGTGTGTGTGTGTGTGTGTGTGTGTGTGTGTGTGTGTGTGTGTGTGTGTGTGTGCGGATCGTGGCTGAATGAGTCTCTTCTCCTCATATAATCCTTTAATTTCCCTGAGCTATTCACAGCTATTAAACACACACACACACACACACACACACACACACACACACACACACACACACACACACACACACACACACACACACACACACACACACACACACACACACACACACACACACACACACACACACACACACACACACACACACACACACACACACACACAGTATCTAAAGCCTTTCCAGCAGGCCACACTAAAGCATTAGAATCTATTAGAGCACAGACAGCACTGCCAATGTTACTGATGCTACTGAGTACTGTACCAGCCAAGTTAATGCTACTGAGTACTGTACCAGCCAAGTTAATGCTACTGAGTACTGTACCAGCCAAGTTAATGCTACTGAGTACTGTACCAGCCAAGTTAATGCTACTGAGTACTGTACCAGCCAAGTTAATGCTACTGAGTACTGTACCAGCCAAGTTAATGCTACTGAGTACTGTACCAGCCAAGTTAATGCTACTGAGTACTGTACCAGCCAAGTTAATGCTACTGAGTACTGAGTACTGTACCAGCCAAGGTAATGCTACTGAGTACTGAGTACTGTACCAGCCAAGGTAATGCTACTGAGTACTGAGTACTGTACCAGCCAAGTTAATGCTACTGAGTACTGTACCAGCCAAGTTAATGCTACTGAGTACTGTACCAGCCAAGTTAATGCTACTGAGTACTGTACCAGCCAAGTTAATGCTACTGAGTACTGTACCAGCCAAGGTAATGCTACTGAGTACTGTACCAGCCAAGTTAATGCTACTGAGTACTGAGTACTGTACCAGCCAAGTTAATGCTACTGAGTACTGTACCAGCCAAGTTAATGCTACTGAGTACTGTACCAGCCAAGTTAATGCTACTGAGTACTGTACCAGCCAAGGTAATGCTACTGAGTACTGTACCAGCCAAGGTAATGCTACTGAGTACTGTACCAGCCAAGTTAATGCTACTGAGTACTGTACCAGCCAGGTAAGCGTGTGTGTGTGTGTGTGTGTGTTGTCTGAGACAGGTGTTGGAGAGATGGTTGGTGAGTGTTTCTCCTTGAGAAGGACAAGTCTTGTCTGCATGTGTGTGTGTGTAAATGTCTGTGTGTGTGTGTGTGTAAATGTCTTTGTGTGTGTAAATGTCTGTGTGTGTGAATGTCTCTGTGTGTGTAAATGTCTGTGTGTGTGTGTGTGTAAATGTCTGTGTGTGTGTGTGTGTAAATGTCTGTGTGTGTGTAAATGTCTTTGTGTGTGTAAATGTCTGTGCGTGTGAATGTCTCTGTGTGTGTGTGTGAATGTCTATGTGTGTGTGTGTAAATGTCTGTGTGTGAATGTCTGTGTGTGTGAATGTCTCTGTGTCTCTGTGTGTATCTGCGTTCGTGTGTGTGTCAGGTTTTAAAAGTCAGGCTGCCATCTTCCCAAAGGCAGCTTCTTCCTTCTTTACCATCAAGGAATCTTCTGAGTTGCCTTTGTCTCTCTCTCTGTGTCTCTGTCTCTCTCTCTGTGTCTCTGTCTCTCTCTCTGTGTGTCTCTGTCTCTCTCTGTGTCTCTGTCTCTCTGTCTCTCTGTCTCTCTGTGTCTCCTCTGTCTCTCCTCTGTGTCTCTCTCTGTCTCTCTGTGTCTCCTCTCTCTCTCTCTCTCTCTCTCTCTCTCTCTCTCTCTCTCTCTCTCTCTCTCTCTCTCTCTCTCTCTCTCTCTCTCTCTCTCTCTCTCTCTCTCTCTCTCTCTCTCTCTCTCTCTCTCTCTCTCTCTCTCTCTCTCTCTCTCTCTATCTCTGTGTCTCTGTCTCTCTGTCTCTCTGTGTCTCCTCCCTGTGTCTCTGTCTCTCTCTCTGTCTCTCTGTATCTCTGTCTCTCTCTCTCTGTGTCTCTTATCCTCCTTCCCCCTGTCTGTCTGTCTGTCTGTCTGTCTGTCTGTCTGTCTGTCTGTCTGTCTGTCTGTCTGTCTGTCTGTCTGTCTGTCTGTCTGTCTGTCTGTCTGTCTGTCTGTCTGTCTGTCTGTCTGCCTGTCTGCCTGCCTGCCTGTCCCTCTCTCTCTCTCTCTCTCTCTCTCTCTCTCTCTCTCTCTCTCTCTCTCTCTCTCTCTCTCTCTCTCTCTCTCTCTCTCTCTCTCTCTCATGAATCACGTTCTAACGACATCACAGTGACAAGAATCACGTTCTAACGACATCACAGTGACATGAATCACGTTCTAACGACATCACAGTGACATGAATCACGTTCTAACGACATCACAGTGACATGAATCACATTCTAACGACATCACAGTGACATGAATCACGTTCTAACGACATCACAGTGACATGAATCACGTTCTAACGACATCACAGTGACATGAATCATGTTCTAACGACATCACAATGACACATAACTCAAATGTCTTTCTCTCTGTCTTTCAATCACATCCCAACCAATCACAGCTGTAGTCCTTCTCAGAGATTCTCTTTCAATCACATCCCAACCAATCACAGCTGTAGTCCTTCTCAGAGATTCTCTTTCAATCATATCCCAACCAATCACAGCTGTAGTCCTTCTCAGAGATTCTCTTTCAATCACATCCCAACCAATCACAGCTGTAGTCCTTCTCAGAGATTCTCTTTCAATCACATCCCAACCAATCACATCTGTAGTCCTTCTCAGAGATTCTCTTTCAATCACATCCCAACCAATCACAGCTGTAGTCCTTCTCAGAGATTCTCTTGCAATCACATCCCAACCAATCACAGCTTTAGTCCTTCTCAGAGATTCTCTTTCAATCACATCCAAACCAATCACAGCTGTAGTCCTTCTCAGAGATTCTCTTGCAATCACATCCCAACCAATCACAGCTGTAGTCATTCTCAGAGATTCTCTTGCAATCACATCCCAACCAATCACAGCTGTAGTCCTTCTCAGAGATTCCCTGGATGGATCTTAAGAAGGCATCACTGCATCACCATGACAACCATTAGAGTTCTCTTGACAATGACAACCATGACACAGAGGGCTCTGAACACACTCTGTCCTGATGTGACATGTGACACACTTCCTGTTACATGATACACTTCTAGAAACCTTTATTGTTTGTGTGTGTGTGTGCGTGCATATTGTCGATGTTTCAGATCTGTCTATACAAAGATATATTTCAGGTTTAGATTGAGGAAGGAGGAGAACCAGAGAGGAGAGAACGAGGGACGACAGAGAGGAGAGAACCAGGGAAGATAGAGAGGAGAGAACCAGGGAAGACAGAGAGGAGAGAACCAGGGAAGACAGAGAAGAGAGAACCAGGGATGACAGAGAGGAGAGAACCAGGGAAGACAGAGAGGAGAGAACCAGGGAAGACAGAGAGGAGAGAACCAGGGAAGACAGAGAAGAGAGAACCAGGGAAGACAGAGAAGAGAGAACCAGGGAAGACAGAGAGGAGAGAACCAGGGAAGACAGAGAGGAGAGAACCAGGGAAGACAGAGAGGAGAGAACCAGGGAAGACAGAGAGGAGAGAACCAGGGAAGACAGAGAGGAGAGAACCAGGGAAGACAGAGAGGAGAGAACCAGGGAAGACAGAGAGGAGAGAACCAGGGAAGACAGAGAGGAGAGAACCAGGGAAGACAGAGAGGAGAGAACGAGGGACGACAGAGAGGAGAGAACCAGGGAAGACAGAGAGGAGAGAACCAGGGAAGACAGAGAGGAGAGAACCAGGGAAGACAGAGAGGAGAGAACCAGGGAAGACAGAGAGGAGAGAACGAGGGACGACAGAGAGGAGAGAACCAGGGAAGACAGAGAGGAGAGAACCAGGGAAGACAGAGGAGAGAACCAGGGAAGACAGAGAGGAGAGAACCAGGGACGACAGAGAGGAGAGAACCAGGGAAGACAGAGAGGAGAGAACCAGGGAAGACCGAGACAGAGAAGAAAGATAAGACAGAGACAGAGAAGACAGAGACAGAATACAGAGAAGACGGAGCCGGATAAGATAGAGAAGACAGAGACATAAAAGACAGATAGAGAAGACAGAGACAGAAAAGACAGATAGAGAAGACAGAGACAGAAAAGATAGATAGAGAAGACAGAGACAGAGAAGAAAGATAAGACAGAGACAGAGAAGACAGAGACAGAATACAGAGAAGACGGAGCCGGATAAGATACAGAAGACAGAGACATAAAAGACAGATAGAGAAGACAGAGACAGAAAAGATAGATAGAGAAGACAGAGACAGAGAAGACAAATAGAGAATACAGAGACATAAAAGACAGATAGAGAAGACAGAGACAGAGAAGACAGATAGAGAAGACAGAGACAGAAAAGACAGATAGAGAAGACAGAGACAGAGAAGACAAATAGAGAATACAGAGAAGACAGAGACAGAGAAGACAGATAGAGAAGACAGAGAAGGGGAACACAGAGAAGACATATATAGAAGACAGAGACAGAGAAGATGGAGACAGAAAATAGAGAGAAGACTTATACAGAGATGACAGAGAATACAGAGACAGAGAGACAGAGACAGAGAAGACAGAGACAGAGAAGACAGAGACAGAGAAGACAGAGACAGAGAAGATGGAGACAGAAAATAGAGAGAAGACTTATACAGAGATGACAGAGAATACAGAGACAGAGAAGACAGAGACAGAGAAGACAGAGACAGAGAAGACAGAGACAGAGAAGACAGAGACAGAGAAGACAGAGACAGAGAAGACAGAGACAGAGAATACAGAGACAGAGAGACAGAGACAGAGAAGACAGAGACAGAGAAGACAGAGACAGAGAAGACAGAGACAGATAATAAAGAGACAGAGAAGACAGAGACAGAGAAGACAGAGACAGAGAAGACAGAGACAGAGAAGACAGAGACAGATAATACAGAGACAGAGAAGACAGAGACAGAGAAGACAGAGACAGAGAAGACAGAGACAGAGAGACAGAGACAGAGACAGAGAAGACAGAGACAGATAATACAGAGACAGAGAGACAGAGACAGAGAAGACAGAGACAGAGAGACAGAGACAGAGAAGACAGAGACAGAGACAGAGAAGACAGAGACAGAGAAGACAGAGACAGAGAGACAGAGACAGAGACAGAGAAGACAGAGACAGAGAGACAGAGACAGAGAAGACAGAGACAGAGAAGACAGAGACAGAGAGACAGAGACAGAGACAGAGAAGACAGAGACAGAGAGACAGAGACAGAGAAGACAGAGACAGAGACAGAGAAGACAGAGACAGAGAAGACAGAGACAGAGAAGACAGAGACAGATAATACAGAGACAGAGAAGACAGAGACAGAGAAGACAGAGACAGAGAAGACAGAGACAGAGAAGACATTTTGAGAGACCCCTGTCCATAGTGTCTTGTCTTGAGGGAAGTTTGTTTTATCCAAGAATCCAATAGCACACAGATAAGCCCACCATTAAACTATCCTTACCTTCCTTCTCACTTAAGTTTTTCCAAAACACTTTGTTAGAGAAAGGATTCTCCAGTCTATTGACTGTCACTGCAACGTACACAACAATGGAGAGAGTTGAGCATTGAGATATGACACTAGACCAGGGGAAACAGTTTAGCAAGTTCCTTGTCTTTCAGATTCTATTCAACATTTAAAAGGTTTATATAGTGTCTAGGTCTTATGATTCCCTCCCTCCCTCCCTCCCTCCCTCCTCCTCCCTCCCTCCCTCCCTCCCTCCCTCCCTCCCTCCCTCCCTCCCTCCCTCCCTCCCTCCCTCCCTCCCTCCCTCCCTCCCTCCCTCCTCCTCCCTCCCTCCCTCCCTCTCCTCCCGCTCCTCCCTCCCTCCTCTCCTCCCTCCCTCCCTCCCTCCCTCCCTCCCTCCCTCCCTCCCTCCCTCCCTCCCTCCCTCCCTCCCTCCCTCCCTCCCTCCCTCCCTCCCTCCCTCCTCTCTCTCTCTCCTCCCTCCCTCTCCTCCCTCTCCTCCCTCTCCTCCCTCTCCTCCCTCCTCTCTCCTCCCTCCCTCTCCTCCCTCTCCTCCCTCCTCTCTCCTCCCTCCCTCTCCTCCCTCTCCTCCCTCTCTACCCTCCCTCTCCTCCCTCTCCTCCCTCCTCTCTCCTCCCTCCCTCTCCTCCCTCTCCTCCCTCTCCTCCCTCCTCTCTCCTCCCTCTCCTCCCTCTCCTCCCTCCTCTCTCCTCCCTAATGGAGGAGGGAAGAGGGAGCCAATGTCCTGGGGGATGTTGCGTGTCTGGTAATTAGACAGCTGTCTTCATAATAATTCAATCTAATTCATTCTAGTCCTGCCAGACTCCTTTAACAGGTAGAAGTGACAGCATAGATTGTCTAATTCATTCTAGTCCTGCCAGACTCCTTTAACAGGTAGAAGTGACAGCATAGATTGTCTAATTCATTCTAGTCCTGCCAGACTCCTTTAACAGGTAGAAGTGACAGCATAGATTGTCTAATTCATTCTAGTCCTGCCAGACTCCTTTAACAGGTAGAAGTGACAGCATAGATTGTCTAATTCATTCTAGTCCTGCCAGACTCCTTTAACAGGTAGAAGTGACAGCATAGATTGTCTAATTCATTCTAGTCCTGCCAGACTCCTTTAACAGGTAGAAGTGACAGCATAGATTGTCTAATTCATTCTAGTCCTGCCAGACTCCTTTAACAGGTAGACGTGCCAGCATAGATTTTCTAATTCATTCTAGTCCTGCCAGACTCCTTTAACAGGTAGAAGTGACAGCATAGATTGTCTAAATCTTTCTGGTCCTGCCAGACTCCTTTAACAGGTAGAAGTGACAGCATAGATTGTCTAAATCTTTCTGGTCCTGCCAGACTCCTTTAACAGGTAGAAGTGACAGCATAGATTGTCTAATTCATTCTAGTCCTGCCAGACTCCTTTAACAGGTAGAAGTGACAGCATAGATTGTCTAATTCATTCTAGTCCTGCCAGACTCCTTTAACAGGTAGAAGTGACAGCATAGATTGTCTAATTCATTCTAGTCCTGCCAGACTCCTTTAATAGGTAGAAGTGACAGCATAGATTGTCTAATTCATTCTAGTCCTGCCAGACTCCTTTAACAGGTAGAAGTAGATTTTCTAATTCATTCTAGTCCTGCCAGACTCCTTTAACAGGTAGAAGTGACAGCATAGATTGTCTAAATCTTTCTGGTCCTGCCAGACTCCTTTAACAGGTAGAAGTGACAGCATAGATTGTCTAATTCATTCTAGTCCTGCCAGACTCCTTTAACAGGTAGAAGTGACAGCATAGATTGTCTAATTCATTCTAGTCCTGCCAGACTCCTTTAACAGGTAGAAGTGACAGCATAGATTGTCTAATTCATTCTAGTCCTGCCAGACTCCTTTAACAGGTAGAAGTGACAGCATAGATTGTCTAATTCATTCTAGTCCTGCCAGACTCCTTTAACAGGTAGAAGTGACAGCATAGATTGTCTAATTCATTCTAGTCCTGCCAGACTCCTTTAACAGGTAGAAGTGACAGCATAGATTGTCTAATTCATTCTAGTCCTGCCAGACTCCTTTAACAGGTAGACGTGCCAGCAGGGATTTTCTAATTCATTCTAGTCCTGCCAGACTCCTTTAACAGGTAGAAGTGACAGCATAGATTGTCTAAATCTTTCTGGTCCTGCCAGACTCCTTTAACAGGTAGAAGTGACAGCATAGATTGTCTAATTCATTCTAGTCCTGCCAGACTCCTTTAACAGGTAGAAGTGACAGCATAGATTGTCTAATTCATTCTAGTCCTGCCAGACTCCTTTAACAGGTAGAAGTGACAGCATAGATTGTCTAATTCATTCTAGTCCTGCCAGACTCCTTTAACAGGTAGAAGTGACAGCATAGATTGTCTAATTCATTCTAGTCCTGCCAGACTCCTTTAACAGGTAGAAGTGACAGCATAGATTGTCTAATTCATTCTAGTCCTGCCAGACTCCTTTAACAGGTAGAAGTGACAGCATAGATTGTCTAATTCATTCTAGTCCTGCCAGACTCCTTTAACAGGTAGAAGTGACAGCATAGATTGTCTAATTCATTCTAGTCCTGCCAGACTCCTTTAACAGGTAGAAGTGACAGCATAGATTGTCTAATTCATTCTAGTCCTGCCAGACTCCTTTAACAGGTAGAAGTGACAGCATAGATTGTCTAATTCATTCTAGTCCTGCCAGACTCCTTTAACAGGTAGACGTGCCAGCAGGGATTTTCTAATTCATTCTAGTCCTGCCAGACTCCTTTAACAGGTAGAAGTGACAGCATAGATTGTCTAAATCTTTCTGGTCCTGCCAGACTCCTTTAACAGGTAGAAGTGACAGCATAGATTGTCTAAATCTTTCTGGTCCTGCCAGACTCCTTTAACAGGTAGAAGTGACAGCATAGATTGTCTAAATCTTTCTGGTCCTGCCAGACTCCTTTAACAGGTAGAAGTGACAGCATAGATTGTCTAATTCATTCTAGTCCTGCCAGACTCCTTTAACAGGTAGAAGTGACAGCATAGATTGTCTAATTCATTCTAGTCCTGCCAGACTCCTTTAACAGGTAGAAGTGACAGCATAGATTGTCTAATTCATTCTAGTCCTGCCAGACTCCTTTAACAGGTAGAAGTGACAGCATAGATTGTCTAATTCATTCTAGTCCTGCCAGACTCCTTTAACAGGTAGAAGTGACAGCATAGATTGTCTAATTCATTCTAGTCCTGCCAGACTCCTTTAACAGTGCCAGCAGGGATTTCCATGTAGAATAATACCAGGGAACATGAATGACTTAGGGGCCCAATAACTCACGTGGAACACAGAGAGAACGTATTTCCAACACATTTACTGTGGACAACTAATTAACCAAACATCACCCCAGAACACTTTCCATGCTGGTAAAAACATTGATATGGTATTTGTTCTGTCCCAAACGTCCCCGTTCCCCTGTGTGGTTAATGAAGGGTCAGTGTCCTGGGGTTGTTGCTGAGTGTCTGGTAATTAAAAGGCCCTTTTCATAATCATTCATTATGAGTCGTCACAAGCCTCCTTTGACCCCCACAGACTGTAGAATATATCACACACAGAATAGCCATGTTGTGATATAGAACACATGAAGACCATAATGACTTGTTGTGATGAAGACCATAATGACTTGTTGTGATGAAGACCATAATGACTTGTTGTGATACAGACCATAATGACTTGTTGTGATGAAGACCACATGAAGACCATAATGACTTGTTGTGATGAAGACCATAATGACTTGTTGTGATACAGACCATAATGACTTGTTGTGATACAGACCATAATGACTTGTTGTGATACAGAACACATGAAGACCATAATGACTTGTTGTGATACAGACCATAATGACTTGTTGTGATACAGACCATAATGACTTGTTGTGATACAGACCATAATGACTTGTTGTCTTGATGTCTTAAATACATTTACATTACATTTAAGTCATTTAGCAGACGCTCTTATCCAGAGCGACTTACATCAATAGACTTCAATACAGAGCCTCTCATGACACCCACACTATCAATAGGGAGGGAGAAGGCACGCATGTGGTGTGTGTGTGTGTGTGTGTGTGTGTGTGTGTGTGTGTGTGTGTGTGTGTGTGTGTGTGTGTGTGTGTGTGTGTGTGTGTGTGTGTGTGTGTGTGTGTGTGTGTGTGTGTGTGTGTGTGTGTGTGTGTGTGTGTGTGTGTGTGTGTGTGTGTGTGTGTGTGTGTCTGCACAGCAGTCATTTGATGTGGAGAGACCAAAGTGGCAGCATCACAGGAACATGCCCCAAATCTCCTCAGCCTAGATTAAGAAATGGAATTACCAGGATGGCAGCAGCCGCCGTGTTTTTATGGAAGTCAATATTACCGCCTCCGTCTCTCTTTGGGCTCCCAACAAAAGCAGGAAAATTCTATTAAATGTCAGTGATATGTCTGAGAGAGAGAGGCAGAGAGAGAGAGAGAGAGGCAGAGGGAGAGAGTGAGGAGGGGGGAGGTGAGAGATAGCGAGTGGGCAGAGAGAGAGAGAGAGAGGCAGAGGGAGAGAGTGGGGAGGGGGAGGTGAGAGATAGCGAGGAGCAGAGAGAGAGAGAGGCAGAGGGAGAGAGTGAGGAGGGGGAGGTGAGAGATAGCGAGTGGGCAGAGAGAGAGAGAGAGAGAGAGAGAGAGAGAGAGAGAGAGAGAGAGAGAGAGGCAGAGGGAGAGAGTGAGGGGGAGGTGAGAGATAGCGAGTGAGCAGAGAGCGAGAGAGAGGAAGAGGGAGACAGTGAGGAGGGGGAGGTGAGAGATAGCGAGTGAGCAGAGAGAGAGAGAGGAAGAGGGAGAGATTGAGGAGGGGGGAGGTGAGAGATAGCGAGTGAGCAGAGAGAGAGGAAGAGGGAGAGAGTGAGGAGTGGGGAGGTGAGATAGCGAGTGAGCAGAGAGAGAGGAAGAAAGAGAGAGTGAGGGGGAGGGGGGAGGTGAGATAGCGAGTGAGCAGAGAGAGAGAGAGGCAGAGGGAGAGAGTGAGGAGGTGGGGGGAGGTGAGAGATAGCGAGTGAGCAGAGAGAGAGAGAGGAAGAGGGAGAGAGTGAGGAGTGGGGAGGTGAGATAGCGAGTGAGCAGAGAGAGAGGAAGAAAGAGAGAGTGAGGAGGGGGTGAGAGATAGCGAGTGAGCAGAGAGAGAGGAAGAGAGAGAGAATGAGGAGGGGGAGGTGAGAGATAGCGAGTGGGCAGAGAGAGAGAGAGGAAAGGAAGCAAGAGAGGGAAGAGGGAGAGAGCTTTACTAAGGTGCCACAGGGCTTATAGGGAAAGAGATAAAGTTAAAATAGATATTACATTAGTATAAATGTTAAATGTGTATTTCTTTTATAAACGTCCATTAAGACACATCTGATAAAAAAATAACTGAGGAAAAACAGGTCTAATCTCAGACATACAGTCTCCATACACACACACGCGCACAACACACACACACACACACACACACACACACACACACACACACACACACACACACACACACACACACACACACACACACACACACACACACACACACACACACACACACACACACACACACACACACACACACACACACACACATACACACACACACACACACACACACACACACACAGTCTTCCTCCATTCAGATGTGCCAGTAGGAGACTATACAACACACACTGTGCGTCACACGTCTTCATCCTGCCTCAGTCAAGGACAAAGCAGAGCATGAAACACAACACTCGTCCCTTTTACTAAATCTAGATGCAACTCTACTATGAATCTACTAATTCTACTACAATTCTACTATAATTCTACAATAAATAATTATACTACAATTTGACTATAATTCTACTATAATTCTACTCTAAATGTTCTACTATAATTCTACTACAATACTACTGTATTTCTATACAAAATAGTCCACTATAATTCTACTATATTTCTTTTTACTATAATTCTACTCTACATATTTTACTATACTTATACGCTAACTATTCTACTATAAATCTACTCTAAATTTTCTACAGTAATTCTACTACAATTCTGCTATAATTCTACTCTAAATATTCTACTAAAATTCTACCCTAAATATTCTACTAAAATTCTACTCTAAATAATCTACTATTATTCTACTCTAAATATTCTACTGCAATGCTACTAAAATTCTACCTTAAATATTCTACTAAAATTCTACTCTAAATATTCTACTATAACGCTACTCTAAATATTCTACTATAATTCAACTTTTCAATGTTCTACTGTAATTGTATTCTAAATATTCTACAAACATTCTACTCTAAATATTCTACTGTAATTCTTCTACAATTTTACTATAATTCTACTCTACATGTTCTACTGTTAGTCTACTATAATACTACTATAATTCTACTATAATTCTACTCTAAATATTTTACTATAATTCTACAACAATGCTACTATTATTCTACAACAAGTCTACTATAATACTGCTATAATTCTACTATAAATCTACTCTAAATGTTCTGCTAAAATTCTACTATAATTCTACTACAATTCTACTATTATTCTACTATATTTCTATACTAAATATTCCACTATAATCCTACTCTAAATATTATACTATAATTCTACTCTAAATATACTACTATAATTCTACTACAATTTTACTATACATATGTAGTGGAGTTGAAGGAGAATTTGAGCCAAGACCTTCAGAAGAAAATAATAAATAATATATAGACGCTGCGTTCTTGCTAATAGTGCACTTGGCAGACGTTTTCTAGACTGACCACAGACCCCCATAGCAGAAGACAAGTGAAGGTACCTCACACAGGTGAGTCGTTTTCTAGACGGCCACAGACCCCCATAGCAGAAGACAAGTGAAGGTACCTCACACAGGTGGAGGCCACACCTGGTACTGCACCAAACCCTGCAACATATTCACACCTAGTCATATACAACAACCCTGGATACTTAGTACAACACAGAGTAATCTATAGCCCTGCTATAATTATACTGTAACCTCGATAGGACTATAGGACCCTTCTGACTGTACTGTAGTCTACTATATTCTACTATATTCTACTATAACCTATAGGACCCTTCTGACTGTACTGTAGTCTACTATATTCTACTATAACCTATATAGGACCATTCTGACTGCTGTAGTCTACTATATTCTACTATAACCTATATAGGACCCTTCTGACTGTACTGTAGTCTACTATATTCTACTATAACCTATATAGGACCCTTCTGACTGTTTATATTCTACTATATTCTACTATAACCTATATAGGACCCTTCTGACTGTACTATATTCTACTATATTCTACTATAACCTATATAGGACCCTTCTGGCTTTAATACTGTAGTCTAATATATTCTACTATTACCTCCTATAGGACCATTCTGACTGTAATGTAGTCTAATATATTCTACTATTACCTCTATAGGACCATTCTGACTGTAATGTAGTCTTCAGGCTCAGTGAGTCACCCTCCAGCCTCACCTTCAGTTTGGCTTACTCAGCTATTTTACTCACATCCCCTCCCTCTCCCTCCCTCCCTCCCTTCTTCCCTCCCTTCTTCCCTCCCTCCC
>NW_025745022.1:0-2594 GCF_021184085.1 Oncorhynchus gorbuscha
TCTCTCTCTCCATAAAGATGTTGTCTGGATGTTGAGAGATGCAGAGGGAGCTTTCAACTCCAACTCCGATCAGCCACAATCAGCCAGACGGAGTCAGACCTGGGGAGGAGACATTAGAGAGAATATAGTTATGTGGTGCTGTCGTCTGGTCCTCTGTGTCACTATCCCTTCTCCCACACCTCTCAGTACTGATGGCAAAACTTGCTCACCTCCTCATCTCTGCAGATTCCTTAGTGTCTTCATCAGCAAAGTGCAGTGTGCTTGTCTCGCTGGATTATCCATAACTTTTATTATATTTCTCACAGCGCTGTGTAGTTAGCAAAAAAACAGGCTTTCATTGTGAAATTATCATTCTCATTCTTGGTGACTCCTTTGCTTTTTTAGAAGAAAAAAATGGGCATTGTGACATTGTGAGTTAAAACCTGTTGTGACTAGGGGGCAGTATTTTCATTTTTAAAAAGAAAAACAGGTAAACGGTATATTTTGTCACGACAAGATGCTAGAATATGCATATAATGGAGAGCTTAGGATAGAAAACACTCTAAAGTTTCCAAAACTGTAAAAATATTGTCTGTGAGTATAACAGAACTGATGTTGCAGGTGAAAGCCTGAGAAAAATCCAATCCCGGAAGTGCCTCCTGTTTTGAAAGCGCTGCGTTCCAATTAGTCCCTATTGAGCAGTGAATGGGTTATCAACCAGATTACTCTTTCTCAAAGTATTCCCGAAGGGTGTCTACAGCTTTGTGAAGTAGTTTTACGCATTTATGTTAAGGAATACCCGTAAGCGGCTACATTGCGCAAGTGGTCACCTGATACTCCCAGAGAGATTCTCGTGTAAAATGCAGAGGTAGCCATTACTCCAATCGGTCCTACTGAAAACTAATTGTCCCGATGGATATATTATCGAATAGATATTTGAAAAACACCTTGAGGATTGATTATAAACATCGTTTGCCATGTTTCTGTCGATATTATGGAGCTAATTTGGAATATTTTTTGCCGTTTTCGTGACTGCAATTTCCCGGCAATTTCTCAGCCAAACGTGAAGAACAAACGGAGCTATTTCGCCTACAAAAATAATATTTTTGGAGAAAAGGAACATTGCAATTTAACTGGGGAGTCAAGTGAGTGAAAACATCCGAAGCTCATCTAGGTAAACTATTTAATTTGATTGCTTTTTCTGATTTCTGTGAGCCAAGTTACCTGCTGCTAGCTGGACAAATGCTATGCTAGGCTATCGATAAACTTACACAAATGCTTGTATAGCTTTTTGAAAATCTGAGATGACAGGGTGATTAACAAAAGGCTAAGCTGTGTCTCAATATATTTAATTTGTGATTTTCATGAATAGGAATATTTTCTAGGAATATTTATGTCCGTTGCGTTATGCTAATTAGTGTCAGGCGATGATTACGCTCCCTCATGCGGGATGGGAGTCACTAGAGGTTTAAACCCCCAAGTTATTGAAAACATAATGCTTTTGAGCTAGTGAAATAGTTGTGATTACAGGTGAGAGAAGTAACACAGGTAGACTTTGTGTCTATTAACCGCGATGAAGCCAGTGATTACATTTAGAGATGTTACTTTTCTTCAAGACTTCCACATTGATCTAGCTCCAGGGATCTTGCCAAAGGATGTAGAATCATTAAGAGGACACTATTTGTGACATTAAGAATGGACTTCCTTTACCGGATCTAATATTAAATGGTACCCTCTTGTTTTAGAACTTTCCAACCTGGATATATTCAACCTGGATTTATTCAGCCTGGATTTATTCAACCTGGATTTATTCAGCCTGGATTTATTCAACCTGGATTTATTCAGCCTGGAATTATTCAGCATGGATTTATTCAACATTGATTTATTCAGCATGGATTTATTCCACCTGGATTTATTCAGCATGGATTTATTCAACATTGATTTCATTCAACATGAATTTTATTCAGCATTGATTTTATTCAGCATCGATTTATTCAACCTGGATTTATTCAACATGGATTTTTATTCAGCTTTGATTTAATTCAGCACTGATTTTATTCAACATTGATTTGATTCAGCCTTGATTTATTCAATCTGGATTTATTCAGCATGGATTTTATTCAACATGGATTTATTCAACATGGATTTATTCAACCTGGATTTATTCAACATTGATTCATTCAACCTGGATTTATTCAACATGGATTTATTCAACATGAATTTATTCAACATGGATTTATTAAGCATGGATTTTTTAAGCATGGATTTATTCAACATGGATTTATTCAACATGGATTTATTCAACATTGATTTATTCAACATGGATTTATTCAACATGGATTTATTCAACATGGATTTATTCGGCCTGGATTTATTCAGCCTGGATTTATTCAACATGGATGTATTTATTCAGCATGGATTTATTCAACATGGATTTATTCAGCATGGATTTATTCGGCCTGGATTTATTCAGCATGGATTTATTCAGCATGGATTTATTCAACATGGATTTATTCAGCATGGATTTATTCAGCATGGATTTATTCAACATGGATTTATTCTCTCTCTCTCTCTCTCTCTCTCTCTCTCTCTCTCTCTCTCTCTCTCTCTCTCTC
>NW_025745023.1:0-2575 GCF_021184085.1 Oncorhynchus gorbuscha
TTCCTTCAGGTGTTTGGAAATTGCTCCCAATGATGAACCAGACTTGTGGATGTCTACAATTGTTTTTCTGAGGTCTTGGCTGATTTCTTTAGATTTTTCCATGATGTCAAGCACTGGTTTGAAGGCAGGCCTCCAATGGACTCAAATGATGTCAATTAGCCTATCAGAAACTTCTAAAGCCATGACATAATTTTCTGGAATTTTCCAAGCTGTTTAAAGGCACAGTAAACTTAGTGTATTTACACTTCTGACCCACTGGAATTGTGATACAGTGAATTATAAGTGAAATAATAAAAAAATAACTTGTGTCATACACAAAGGAAATGTTGTAACCGACTTGCCAAAACTATAGTTTGTTAACTAGAAATTTGTGGAGTGGTTGAAAAACGAGTTTCAATGACTCCAACCTAAGTGTATGTAAACGTGTAACATGTATCTTTCTTAAAATCTCATTGTTGGTTAAGGGCTTGTAAGCCCTTTTACTACACCTGTTGTATTCGGCGGATGTGACAAATACTTTTTGATTTGTATTATACAACAGCCTTCTGTGGGTTCTCTTTTTGACTCCATCCACATATTTGCAATCAAACAGCAGTATTTTCGGCATTTCCTTAGCTATCATACTCAGCTTCCACCGGGCATTCCACTGATTTCAAAACTTTTTACCTGTCTTTTTCCTTGGATAAAACCATCTAGGCTCGTAATTTAACAATTTTTTAATATTTACAGATGGCATTCACATTTGTTATTAAGGCACATGGAAGTTCACATGCTCCAGAAGGTATTTCTGCCCCCCAAAAAAACATTTTTATTGAAAATGTATGTTTACTCTCAAATGCCTCCTAGTGACGTGCTACATACATCTAGTTTCCTGAAACTAGTCACAAGTGTTCCGAGTGCACGTGTGGAGCGCATGGAATCACAGCATTTTTAAGAGTTGTTTAGCAAGGATAGGTGATTTGGAAACTGCCAAATCTGCTCTTTCTGAAACTATATAGACATCAAAACGTCTTACCTGCTTGTAACTCTGTAGGAGGACTTGAAAAAGTAAATTTTTGGAAACTCTGTTTCCCTGCCTCTGTGTCAATTCCAAGCTGCGATCTTAATCAGATTTTTCTTATAAAATGTAACAATTTACAATGTTGTCACCCATTAGACTATTGTCAATTTAATCTTTATCTCTATTATTATGTGTCTGAAATTAGTTTCAATATAGTTTAGGTGTAGTTTCGATGACCGGCGTTCTATGTCCTCTTATAACAGCTTATAGCACAATTTATGTTTATAATATTAAGATTCTAACAACAACAGTGTGTTATTTACTGTATACTTATTTAGGAAAAGTCAAGGACGGGGATATGATTTAAAAAATGGCAGAGTAAATAAAAATGTAAATTTTGTTTTAAAATGACACTTTCGGCACATCTAGATTTAAGGAAGGGGGATGGAGTGAGGGGTACCTAGTCAGTTGCAACTGAATGCATTCAACCAAAATGTGTCTTCTGCATTTAATCCAACCCCTCTGAATCAGAGAGGTGGGGGGCTTGCTCAGTCGACATCCACGTCAGCAGTTGTTGGGGGTTAACTGCCTTGCTCAAAAGCAGAACGGCAGATTTTTCTACCTTGGGGGCTTGGGATTCGGACCAGCGACTTCTAGTTACTGGCCCAACCCTCTTAAGCCCTCTCTAGTAGAGGTCGACCGATTATGATTTTTCAATGCCGATACCGATTATTGGACGACCAAAAAAGCCGATACCGATTACTCAGACTTTAAATTTATTTTATTTTATTTGTAATAATGACAATTACAACAATACTGAATGAACACTTATTTTAACTTAATATAATACATCAATAAAATCAATTTAGCCTAAAAAAAATTATGAAACATGTTCAATTTGGTTTAAATAATGCAAAAACAAAGTGTAGGAGAAGAAAGTAAAAGTGCAATATGTGCTATGTAAGAAAGCTAACATTAAGTTAAGTTCCTTGCTCAGAACAGGAGAACATATGAAAGCTGGTGGTTCCTTTTAACATGAGTCTTCAATATTCCCAGGTAATATGTTTTAGGTTGTAGTTATTATAGGAATTATAGGACTAGTTCCCTCTATACCATTTGTATTTCATTAAACTTTGACTATTGGATGTTCTTATAGGCACTTTATTATTGCCAGTGTAACAGTATAGCTTCCGTCCCTCTCCTCGCTCCTCCCTCGCCTCGAACCCAGGAACACAACGACAACAGCCACCATCGAAGCAGCAGAGTTACCCATGCAGAGCAAGGGAAACAACCACTCCAAGGCTCAGAGCGAGTGATTTTTGAAATGCTATTAGCACGCACTAACTAGCCGGCCATTTCACATCGGTTACACCAGCCTCATCTTGGGAGTTGATAGGCTTGAAGTCATAAACAGCGCAATGCTTGAGGCACAACGAAGAGCTGCTGTCAAATGCACGAAAATGCTGTTTGAATGAATTTTTACGCGCCTGCTTCTGCCTACCACCGCTCAGCCAGATACTTAGATACTTGTATGCTTGTATGCTCAGTCAGATTATATGCAACGCATAACATGCT
>NW_025745024.1:0-2571 GCF_021184085.1 Oncorhynchus gorbuscha
TTTACTGGATTAAAGACTCTGTTTTCGCCAAGTCGCTTTTGGGTCCTCATTCACCTGCATAACAGAAGGATCCGACCAAGAATGGACCCAGCGACTATGGATGTCATGTTTTGTCATTGATTATCATGCCTGGTCCTGTTTCTTCTCCCCCCTTTTCTATTTGCTTCCTTCAGTTGGTCTTATTAGTTTTCCTTTGTATCCTTCTCTCACTCTCCCGCTCTCTCTTCTCTCTATCGTTCCGTTCCTGCTCCCAGCTGTTCCCTATTCCCTAATCAATCATTTAGTCTTCCCACCTGTTCCCGATCCTTTTCCTGATTATTAGAGTCCCTATTTCTCTCCTTGTTATTCGTTTTGCCCTGTCGGTTCCGTGGTTCTAGAATTCACCGTGCTGTGTTTGTGTATCGCCCCTGTCGTGTCGTGTTTTCCTCAGATGCTGTGGTGAGAGCAGGTGTCTAGTCTGCTATTGTTTCAAGTGCCTTCCCGAGGCAACCTGCAGTTCAAGATCGAGTCTCCAGTCTGTTCTCGTCACACGAGTGGAAATTGTGCTTTATGATTGTATTTTTACTTTACTGGATTAAAGACTCTGTTTTCGCCAAGTCGCTTTTGGGTCCTCATTCACCTGCATAACAATAGTTGACAGCATTATAAAGTTAGTATTCTTCCCATATCCAACCAGGTGATACCTGCATGTGTTTTTCTTTTGCCTTGTGTTTGATTTGTGAGCTTAAGCTTTTGTTAAACATGAAATAAAGTAGACCCCTAAACTAATGAATATGCTATTTGTCTTCATCAAAACCATGTTGTTGTTGCATATTTCAGTCTGGAACATGTCTAGGTGGTAACCTATTATAAATGGCACACTAGCAGTTTGCAAGAAATACTAAAATAGAGGAGACATCTATTATTCCAAAACTGCAGCTTGTGGATTTGGAACACATAATTCCATACTTCAAACAGTCCAGTTTGAATTTCTGATAAAGGTGTAATGATTTGGAAAGAAATGCTGCTTGTCTACAGTTTGGTTTGACTGTTACTTTTGATTTTGACTCTCCATCAATTAGATCGTTTTTTTAGACAGTCATTTCTGTAGCCCTATAGAGCTTGTGTATGCAGCACCCCATGCGTGTAGAGGGAGCGGTTGAGTGAGAGACACGCAACGGAGGGAAAAGAGAATGTAGGGAGAAGTTGGCTACGTTTCTTTTTTGTGAGTCGGTAATGCACATAACAAATGGAAGGAACACGAGTCAATGTGAATTAACGGTTGTCTTCGGGACAAAATTTCAGCCAACTGCCCATTTGGGCACCATGGCAGATTGATGCCTTAAGACTCGTACACTGATTGCATCAAACTGTAAATAACATAATGTTTAAGCATTTTAATGCATGACCCCACAGAGCATTTCTCCTTAGCTAAGATAGTCCATCCACCTGACAGGTGTGGCATATCAAGAAGCTGATTAAACAGCAGGATTATTACACAGGTGCACAATAAGTGGACAATAAAGGCCACTCTAAAATGTGGATTTTGTCACAGAACACAATGCCACAGATATCTCAGGTTTTGAGGAGCGTAATTGGCATGCTGACTGCAGGAATGTCCACCAGAGCTGTCGCCAGAGCATTTGAAAGTTCAGTTCTCTCAGACGTTGTTTTAGAGAATTTGGCACGTCCAACCGGCCTCAACCACACACCACGTGTAATCATGCTAGCCCAGCTTCTTCACCTTCGGGATCGTCTGAGTGGGGGTAGGGGGAGCTGAGGTATTTATGTCTGTAATAAAGCCCTTTTGTGGGGAAAAACTCATTCTGATTGGCTGGGCACCCCAGTGGGTGGGCCATCTGACATGTGGAGTGAGCCTATGCCCTTCAAGGCATATCAAAGAAGCTGATTAAACACCATAGTCATTACACAGGTGCACCACTGCCCAGTCATATGAAATCCATAGATTGACTGATTTCCTTATATGAACTGTAACTCAGTAAAATCTTTGAAATTGTTGCATGGGTAATTTTCAAGAAACACTCACTTGTTGATATTTAGCTAATATTATAAAAGCAATATGAACTAGAGGAGACAATGGCCTGTGCTTAAATGTTCATTCCATTACAGCTCCTTGGTTTGTTGTTATTCTTCTTTAAATTCCCACCCATCTCTCCTGCAACTTCTCCCAGGCTACACCCAAGACTAGCTAGCATGATACTTGAAAGCTGTGCTGTCATTTAGTCACTAGATGGGTTAAGAAAATGATATACTGTATGTTTCGGACCTTAAACAACTAAACACAACTTTTCAACTGAAAAACACTTCCGAGTCAGTTCAAAAAAATAACTTACATCGCTCAAAACAACTTTTTGTTGATAACTCGGTGAAACATTGTCAGACTGGGCTGTTTTTTACAGGGAAGTTTTCCTCCACATTAGGAGTGTGTAACACTACATGACCAAAAGTATATGTATATGCTGTAGCATTAAGATTTCCCTTCACTGGAACTAAATGGCCTAGCCCGAACCATGAAAAACAGCCCCAGACCATGACCATTATTCCTCATCCACCAAACTTTACATTTACATT
>NW_025745025.1:0-75159 GCF_021184085.1 Oncorhynchus gorbuscha
GAGAGAAACATACAGCCATGTAGAGAGAGAGAGAAAACAGACAGCCATGTAGAGAGACAGTGAGAAACAGACAGCCATGTAGAGAGAGAGAAACAGACAGCCATGTAGAGAGAGAGAGAAACAGACAGCCATGTAGAGAGAGACAGATATAAACAGACAGCCATGTAGAGAGACAGTGAGAAACAGACAGCCATGTAGAGAGAGAGAGAGAAACAGACAGCCATGTAGAGAGAGAGAGAGAACCAGACAGCCATGTAGAGAGACAGAGAAACAGACAGCCATGTAGAGAGAGAGAAAACAGACAGCCATGTAGAGAGACAGAGAGAAACAGACAGCCATGTAGATGTAGAGAGAGAGAGAAACAGACAGGCATGTAGAGAGAGAGAGAAACAGACAGCCATGTAGAGAGAGACAGATTTAAACAGACAGCCATGTAGAGAGACAGTGAGAAACAGACAGCCATGTAGAGAGAGAGAGAAACAGACAGCCATGTAGAGAGAGAGAAACATACAGCCATGTAGAGAGAGAGAGAGAAACAGACAGCCATGTAGAGAGAGAGAGAGAGAAACAGACAGCCATGTAGAGAGAGAAAGAGAAACAGACAGCCATGTAGAGAGAGAGAGAGAAACAGACAGCCATGTAGAGAGAGAGAGAAACAGACAGCCATGTAGAGAGAGACAGATATAAACAGACAACCATGTAGAGACACAGATATAAACAGACAGACATGTAGAGAGAGACAGATATAAACAGACAGCCATGTAGAGAGAGAGAGAGAAACATACAGCCATGTAGAGAGAGAGAGAGAAACAGACAGCCATGTAGAGAGAGACAGATATAAACAGACAGCCATGTAGAGAGACAGTGAGAAACAGACAGCCATGTAGAGAGAGAGAGAGAAACAGACAGCCATGTAGAGAGACAGAGAGAAACAGACAGCCATGTAGAGAGAGAGAGAGAAACAGACAGCCATGTAGAGAGAGACAGATATAAACAGACAGCCATGTAGAGAGACAGTGAGAAACAGACAGCCATGTAGAGAGAGAGAGAAACAGACAGCCATGTAGAGAGAGAGAGAAACATACAGCCATGTAGAGAGAGAGAGAGAGAAACAGACAGCCATGTAGAGAGAGAGAGAAACATACAGCCATGTAGAGAGAGAGAGAAACATACAGCCATGTAGAGAGAGAGAGAAACAGACAGCCATGTAGAGAGAGAGAGAAACAGACAGCCATGTAGAGAGAGACAGATACAAACAGACAGCCATGTAGAGAGAGACAGATATAAACAGACAGCCATGTAGAGAGACAGATATAAACAGACAGCCATGTAGAGAGATAGAGAGAAACAGACAGCCTTGTACAGAGAAACAGAGAGAAACAGACAGCCATGTAGAGAGAAAGAGACAGCCTTGTAGAGAGAAACAGACAGCCTTGTACAGAGAAACAGACAGCCATGTAGAGACAGACAGAGAGAAACAGACAGCCATGTAGAGAGAAACAGACAGCCTTGTACAGAGAAACAGACAGCCATGTAGAGACAGACAGAGAGAAACAGACAGACATGTAGAGACAGACAGAGAGAAACAGACAGCAATGTAGAGAGAAACAGACAGCCTTGTACAGAGAAACAGAGAGAAACAGACAGCCATGTAGAGAGAAACAGACAGCCTTGTACAGAGAAACAGAGAGAAACAGAGAGAAACAGACAGCCATGTAGAGAGAAAAAAAGACAGCCTTGTACAGAGAAACAGACAGCCATGTAGAGACAGACAGAGAGAAACAGACAGCCATGTAGAGACAGACAGAGAGAAACAGACAGCCATGTAGAGACAGACAGAGAGAAACAGACAGCCATGTAGAGAGAAACAGACAGCCATGTAGAGAGAAACAGACAGCCTTGTACAGAGAAACAGAGAGAAACAGAGAGAAACAGACAGCCATGTAGAGAGAAACAGACAGCCTTGTACAGAGAAACAGAGAGAAACAGAGAGAAACAGACAGCCATGTAGAGAGAAAAAGACAGCCTTGTACAGAGAAACAGACAGCCATGTAGAGACAGACAGAGAGAAACAGACAGACATGTAGAGACAGACAGAGAGAAACAGACAGCCATGTAGAGAGACAGAGAGAAACAGACAGCCATGTAGAGAGAAACAGAGAGAAACAGACAGCCATGTAGAGAGAAACAGACAGCATTGTACAGAGAAACAGAGAGAAACAGACAGCCATGTAGAGAGAAACAGACAGCCTTGTACAGAGAAACAGACAGCCATGTAGAGAGAAACAGAGAGAAACAGACAGCCATGTAGAGAGAAACAGACAGCCTTGTACAGAGAAACAGAGAGAAACAGACAGCCATGTAGAGAGAAACAGAGAGAAACAGACAGCCATGTAGAGAGAAACAGACAGCAATGTAGAGAGAAACAGACAGCCTTGTACAGAGAAACAGAGAGAAACAGAGAGAAACAGACAGCCATGTAGAGAGAAACAGAGAGAAACAGACAGCCATGTAGAGAGAAACAGACAGCCTTGTACAGAGAAACAGAGAGAAACAGAGAGAAACAGACAGCCTTGTAGAGAGAAACAGAGAGAAACAGACAGCCATGTAGAGAGAAACAGAGAGAAACAGACAGCCATGTAGAGAGAAACAGAGAGAAACAGACAGCCATGTAGAGAGAAACAGAGAGAAACAGAGAGAAACAGACAGCCATGTAGAGAGAAACAGAGAGAAACAGAGAGAAACAGACAGCCATGTAGAGAGAAACAGAGAGAAACAGAGAGAAACAGACAGCCATGTAGAGAGAAACAGACAGCCATGTAGAGAGAAACAGACAGCCATGTAGAAACAGAGAGAAACAGAGAGAAACCGACAGCCATGTAGAGAGAAACAGAGAGAAACAGACAGCCATGTAGAGAGAGAAACAGACAGCCTTGTACAGAGAAACAGAGAGAAACAGACAGCCATGTAGAGAGAAACAGAGAGAAACAGACAGCCATGTAGAGAGAAACAGACAGCCTTGTACAGAGAAACAGAGAGAAACAGACAGCCATGTAGAGAGAAACAGACAGCCTTGTAGAGAGAAACAGACAGCCTTGTACAGAGAAACAGACAGCCATGTAGAGACAGACAGAGAGAAACAGACATCCATGTAGAGAGAAACAGACAGCCTTGTACAGAGAAACAGACAGCCATGTAGAGACAGACAGAGAGAAACAGACAGCCATGTAGAGACAGACAGAGAGAAACAGACAGCCATGTAGAGAGAAACAGACAGCCTTGTACAGAGAAACAGAGAGAAACAGAGAGAAACAGAGAGAAACAGACAGCCATGTAGAGAGAAAGAGACAGCCTTGTAGAGAGAAACAGACAGCCTTGTACAGAGAAACAGACAGCCATGTAGAGACAGACAGAGAGAAACAGACAGCCATGTAGAGAGAAACAGACAGCCTTGTACAGAGAAACAGACAGCCATGTAGAGACAGACAGAGAGAAACAGACAGACATGTAGAGACAGACAGAGAGAAACAGACAGCCATGTAGAGAGAAACAGACAGCCTTGTACAGAGAAACAGAGAGAAACAGACAGCCATGTAGAGAGAAACAGACAGCCTTGTACAGAGAAACAGAGAGAAACAGAGAGAAACAGACAGCCATGAGAGAGAAAAAACACAGCCTTGTACAGAGAAACAGACAGCCATGTAGAGACAGACAGAGAGAAACAGACAGCCATGTAGAGACAGACAGAGAGAAACAGACAGCCATGTAGAGACAGACAGAGAGAAACAGACAGCCATGTAGAGAGAAACAGACAGCCTTGTACAGAGAAACAGAGAGAAACAGAGAGAAACAGACAGCCATGTAGAGAGACACAGACAGAGACAGAGAAACAGAGAGAAACAGAGAGAAACAGACAGCCATGTAGAGAGAAAAGACAGCCTTGACAGAGAAACAGACAGCCATGTAGAGACAGACAGAGAGAAACAGACAGCCATGTAGAGACAGACAGAGAGAAACAGACAGCCATGTAGAGAGACAGAGAGAAACAGACAGCCATGTAGAGAGAAACAGAGAGAAACAGACAGCCATGTAGAGAGAAACAGACAGATTGTACAGAGAAACAGAGAGAAACAGACAGCCATGTAGAGAGAAAACAGACAGCCTTGTACAGAGAAACAGAGAGAAACAGACAGCCATGAGAGAGAAACAGAGAGAAACAGACAGCCATGTAGAGAGAAACAGACAGCCTTGTACAGAGAAACAGAGAGAAACAGACAGCCATGTAGAGAGAAACAGAGAGAAACAGACAGCCATGTAGAGAGAAACAGACAGCCATGTAGAGAGAAACAGACAGCCTTGTAACAGAGAAACAGAGAGAAACAGAGAGAAACAGACAGCCATGAGAGAGAAACAGAGAGAAACAGACAGATGTAGAGAGAAACAGACAGCCTTGTACAGAGAAACAGAGAGAAAACAGAGAGAAACAGACAGCCTTGTAGAGAGAAACAGAGAGAAAAGACAGCCATGTAGAGAGAAACAGAGAGAAACAGACAGCCATGAGAGAAAACAGAGAGAAACAGAGAGAAACAGACAGCCATGTAGAGAGAGAGAGAAACAGAGAGAAACAGACAGCCATGTAGAGAGAAACAGAGAGAAACAGAGAGAAACAGACAGCCATGAGAGAGAAACAGAGAGAAACAGACAGCCATGAGAGAGAAACAGACAGCCATGTAGAGACAGACAGAGAGAAACAGACAGCCATGTAGAGAAACAGAGAGAAACAGACAGCCATGTAGAGAGAAACAGAGAGAAACAGACAGCCATGTAGAGAGAAACAGACAGCATTGTACAGAGAAACAGAGAGAAACAGACAGCCATGTAGAGAGAAACAGACAGCCTTGAGAGAGAAAAACAGAGAGAAACAGACAGCCATGAGAGAGAAACAGAGAGAAACAGACAGCCATGTAGAGAGAAACAGACAGCCTTGTACAGAGAAACAGAGAGAAACAGACATCCATGTAGAGAGAAACAGACAGAGAAAGGAAGAAACAGACAGCCATGTAGAGACAGACAGAGAGAAACAGACAGCCATGTAGAGACAGACAGAGAGAAACAGACAGCCATGTAGAGAGAAACAGACAGCCTTGTACAGAGAAACAGAGAGAAACAGAGAGAAACAGAGAGAAACAGACAGCCATGTAGAGAAAACAGAGAGAAACAGAGAAAGAAGAGACAGCCATGTAGAGAGAAACAGAGAGAATCAGAGAGAAACAGACAGAGATGTAGAGAGAAACAGAGAGAAACAGAGAGAAACAGACAGCCATGTAGAGAGAAGAGAGAGAAACAGACAGCCATGTAGAGAGAAACAGACAGCCATGTAGAGAGAAACAGAGAGAAACAGACAGCCATGTAGAGAGAAACAGAGAGAAACAGACAGCCATGTAGAGAGAAACAGACAGCCTTGTACAGAGAAACAGAGAGAAACAGACAGCCATGTAGAGAGAAACAGAGAAAAACAGACAGATGTAGAGAGAAACAGACAGCCTTGTACAGAGAGAAAAAGAGAGAAACAGACAGATGTAGAGAGAAACAGACAGCCTTGAGAAGAAACAGACAGCCTTGTACAGAGAAACAGACAGCCATGTAGAGACAGACAGAGAGAAACAGACAAACAGAAAGAGAGAAACAGACAGCCTTGTACAGAGAAACAGACAGCCATGTAGAGACAGACAGAGAGAAACAGACAGCCATGTAGAGACAGACAGAGAGAAACAGACAGCCATGTAGAGACAGACAGAGAGACACAGACAGAAATGTAGAGAAACAGACAGAGAGAAACAGACAGCCATGCAGAGAGACAGACAGAGAGAAACAGACAGCCATGTAGAAACAGACAGATATAACCAGACAGCCATGTAGAGAGAGAGAGAGATAAACAGACAGCCATGTAGAGAGACAGATATAAACAGACAGCCATGTAGAGAGAGACAGATATAGACAGACAGCCATGTAGAGAGAGACAGAGATAAACAGACAGTCATGTAGAGAGACACAGATATAAACAGACAGCCATGTAGAGAGAGAGAAACATAAACAAACAGCCATGAGAGAGACAGATATAAACAGACAGCCATGAGAGAGAGAAGATATAAACAGACTGCCATGAGAGAGAGAGAGAGAAACATACAGCCATGAGAGAGAGAGAGAGAGAAACAGACAGCCATGTAGAGAGAGAGAAACAGACAGCCATGTAGAGAGACAGAGAGAAACAGACAGCCATGTAGAGAAACAGAGAGAAGAAACAGACAGCCATGTAGAGAAAGAGAGAAACAGACAGCCATGTAGAGAGACAGAGAGAAACAGACAGCCATGTAGAGAGAGAGAGAGAAACAGACAGCCATGTATAGAGAGAGAGAGAAACAGACAGCCATGTAGAGAGAGACAGATATAAACAGACAGCCATGTAGAGAGAGACAGATATAAACAGACAGCCATGTAGAGAGAGAGAGATAAACAAACAGCCATGTAGAGAGAGAGAGAAACATACAGCCATGTAGAGAGAGAGAGAGAAACAGACAGCCATGTAGAGAGAGAGAAACAGAGAAAAACAGACAGCCATGTAGAGAGACAGTGAGAAACAGACAGCCATGTAGAGAGACAGTGAGAAACAGACAGCCATGTAGAGAGACAGAGAGAAACAGACAGCCATGTAGAGAGAGAGAGAGAAACAGACAGCCATGTAGAGAGAGAGAGAGAAACAGACAGCCATGTAGAGAGAGAGAGAAACAGACAGCCATGTAGAGAGAGACAGATATAAACAGACAGCCATGTAGAGAGACAGTGAGAAACAGACAGCCATGTAGAGAGAGAGAGAGAAAGAGACAGCCATGTAGAGAGACAGAGAGAAACAGACAGCCATGTAGAGAGAGAGAAACAGACAGCCATGTAGAGAGAAACAGAGAGAAACAGAGAGAAACAGACAGCCATGAGAGAGAGAAACAGAGAGAAACAGACAGCCATGTAGAGAGAAACAGACAGCCATGTAGAGAGAAACAGAGAGAAACAGACAGCCATGTAGAGAGAAACAGAGAGAAACAGACAGAGTAGAAAGAAACAGACAGCCTTGTACAGAGAAACAGAGAGAAACAGACAGCCATGTAGAGAGAGAAACAGAGAGAAACAGACAGCCATGAGAAGAAACAGACAGCCTTGTACAGAGAAACAGAGAGAAACAGACAGCCATGTAGAGAGAAAGAGACAGAGAGAGAGAAACAGACAGCCTTGTACAGAGAAACAGACAGCCATGAGAGACAGACAGAGAGAAACAGACAGCCATGTAGAGAGAAACAGACAGCCTTGTACAGAGAAACAGACAGCCAGAGAGACAGACAGAGAGAAACAGACAGACATGAGAGACAGACAGAGAGAAACAGACAGAGAGAGAGAGAAACAGACAGAGTACAGAGAAACAGAGAGAAACAGACAGCCATGTAGAGAGAAACAGACAGCCTTGTACAGAGAAACAGAGAGAAACAGAGAGAAACAGACAGAGATGTAGAGAGAAAACAGAGAGAGACAGAGAAACAGAGAGAGAGAGACAGACAGAGAGAGAAACAGACAGAGAAGAGAGAGACAGAGAGAAACAGACAGCCATGAGAGAAACAGACAGAGAGAAACAGACAGCCATGAGAGAGAAACAGACAGAGAGTACAGAGAAACAGAGAGAGAAACAGAGAGAAACAGACAGCCAGAAAGAGAGAAACAGACAGAGAGAAACAGAGAAACAGAGAAACAGAGAGAAACAGACAGCCATGTAGAGAGAAAAGACAGAGAAAGAGAGACAGACAGAGAGAAACAGACAGAGATGAGAGACAGACAGAGAGAAACAGACAGCCAGAGAGAGACAGAGAAAACAGACAGCCATGTAGAGAGAAACAGAGAGAAACAGACAGCCATGTAGAGAGAAACAGACAAACAGAGAGACAGACAGAGAGAAACAGACAGCCATGTAGAGACAGACAGAGAGAAACAGACAGAGAGAAAGAGAGAGAGAAACAGAGAGAGAGAGAGAAACAGAGAGAAACAGACAGCCATGTACAGAGAAACAGACAGAGAGAGAGACAGACAGAGAGAAAACAGACAGCCAGAGAGACAGACAGAGAGAAACAGACAGCCAGAGAGAGAAACAGAGAGAAACAGACAGCCAGAGAGAGAAAGAGAGAGAAACAGAAACAGAGAGAGAGAGAGAGAACAGAGAGAAAACAGAGAAACAGAGAGAAAACAGAGAAACATGAGAGAGAAACAGACAGCCTTGACAGAGAAACAAACAGAGAAACAGACAGCCATGAGAGAGAAACAGAGAGAAACAGACAGAGAGAGAGAGAAACAGAGAGAGAGAGAACAGAGAAAGAGAGAGAAAAGACAGCCATGAGAGAGAAACAGAGAGAAACAGACAGCCAGAGAGAGAAACAGAGAGATGTAGAGAGAAACAGACAGAGAAACAGAGAGAGAAACAGAGAGAAACAGAGAGAAACAGACAGCCAGAGAGAGAAACAGAGAGAGAAACAGACAGCCATGAGAGAGAAACAGAGAGAGAGAGAGAAACAGAGAGAAACAGAGAGAAACAGACAGAGAGAGAGAAACAGAGAGAAACAGACAGCCATGAGAGAGAAACAGAGAGAAACAGACAGCCAGAGAGAGAAACAGAGAGAAACAGACAGCCATGTAGAGAGAAACAGAGAGAAACAGAGAGAAAGAGACAGCCATGTAGAGAGAAACAGAGAGAAACAGAGAGAAACAGACAGCCAGTAGAGAGAAACAGAGAGAAACAGAGAGAAACAGACAGCCATGTAGAGAGAAACAGAGAGAAACAGAGAGCCAGAGAGAAAGAGAGAAACAGAGAGAGATGTAGAGAGAAACAGAGAGAAACAGAGAGAGTAGAGAGAAACAGAGAGAAACAGACAGAGAAACAGAGAGAGAAACAGACAGAGAACTTGACAGAGAAACAGAGAGAAAACAGAGAGAATGAGAGAGAAAACAGAGAGAAACAGACAGAGATGAGAGAGAAACAGACAGCCTTGTACAGAGAAACAGAGAGAAGAAACAGACAGCCATGAGAGAGAAACAGAGAGACAGAGAGAAACAGACAGCCTTGACAGAGAAACAGACAGATGTAGAGACAGACAGAGAGAAACAGACAGCCAGAGAGAAACAGACAGAGAGAAACAGACAGATGAGAGAGAAACAGACAGAGAGTAGAGAGAGAAACAGAGAGAAACAGAGAGAAACAGACAGCCAGAGAGAGAAAACAGAGAGAAACAGAGAGAAACAGACAGATGAGAGAGAAAGAGACAGCCTTGAGAGAGAAACAGACAGAGTACAGAGAAACAGACAGCCAGAGAGAAAGACAGAGAGAAACAGAGAGAGAAACATGAGAGAGAAACAGAGAGAGTACAGAGAAACAGAAACAGAGAGATGTAGAGACAGACAGAGAGAAACAGAAACAGACATGTAGAGACAGAGAGAGAGAGAAACAGACAGCCATGTAGAGAGAAACAGACAGAGAGTAGAGAGAAACAGAGAGAAACAGACAGCCATGTAGAGAGAAACAGACAGCCTTGTACAGAGAAACAGAGAGAAACAGAGAGAAACAGTCAGCCATGTAGAGAGAAAAAGACAGAGAGAAGAGAGAGAAACAGACAGAGTAGAGACAGACAGAGAGAAGAAACAGAGAGTAGAGACAGACAGAGAAAGAAACAGAGAGAGTAGAGAAACAGACAGACAGAGAGAAACAGACAGAGAGAGAGAAACAGAGAGAGAGAAACAGAGAAACAGAGAGAAACAGAGAAACAGAGAGCCAGAGAGAGAAACAGACAGAGAAACAGAGAAACAGAGAGAAACAGAGAGAGAAACAGACAGCCAGAGAGAGAAAAAGAGAGAGACAGAGAAACAGACAGCCATGAGAGACAGACAGAGAGAAACAGACAGAGATGAGAGACAGACAGAGAGAAACAGACAGCCAGACAGAGAGAGAGAGAAACAGACAGAAATGTAGAGAGAAACAGAGAGAAACAGACAGCCATGAGAGAGAAAACAGACAGCATTGAGAGAGAAACAGAGAGAAACAGACAGCCATGAGAGAGAGAAACAGACAGCCTTGAGAGAGAAACAGAGAGAAACAGACAGCCATGAGAGAGAGAAACAGAGAGAAACAGACAGAAGATGTAGAGAGAAACAGACAGCCTTGTACAGAGAAACAGAGAGAAACAGACAGCCATGTAGAGAGAAACAGAGAGAAACAGACAGCCAGAGAGAGAAACAGAGAGCCATGTAGAGAGAAACAGACAGCCTTGTACAGAGAAACAGAGAGAAACAGAGAGAAACAGACAGCCAGAAGAGAGAAACAGAGAGAAACAGACAGAATGAGAGAGAGAGAAACAGACAGAGAAACAGAGAAAACAGAGAGAAAACAGAGAGAAACAGACAGAGAAAGAGAGAAAACAGAGAGAAACAGACAGCCATGTAGAGAGAAACAGAGAGAAACAGAGAGAAACAGACAGCCATGAGAGAACAGAGAAACAGAGAGAAACAGACAGATGAGAGAGAAACAGAGAGAGCCAGTAGAGAGAAACAGAGAGAAACAGAGAGAAAAGACCATGTAGAGAGAAACAGAGAGAAACAGACAGCCAGAGAGAGAAACAGACAGAGAGAGTACAGAGAAACAGAGAGAAAAGACAGAGAGAGAGAAACAGAGAGAAACAGACAGCCAAGAGAGAGAAACAGACAGAGAGAGAGAAACAGAGAGAAACAGACAGCCAGTAGAGAGAAACAGACAGCCAGAGAGAGAAACAGACAGAAGAGAAAAGTACAGAGAAACAGAGCCATGAGAGACAGACAGAGAGAAACAGACAGATGTAGAGACAGACAGAGAGAAACAGAGAGCCAGAGAGAGAAACAGAGAGAGAGAACAGAGAAACAGAGAGAAACAGAGAGAAACAGAGAGAAACAGACAGCCATGAGAGAGAAAACAGAGAGAAAACAGAGAGAAACAGACAGCCATGAGAGAGAAAGAAACAGCCTTGAGAGAGAAACAGACAGAGAAACAGAGAAACAGACAGCCAGAGAGACAGACAGAGAGAGAAACAGACAGATGAGAGAGAAACAGACAGACAGAGAAACAGACAGCCATGTAGAGACAGACAGAGAGAAACAGACAGAACAGAGAGACAGACAGAGAGAAACAGAAGCAGAGAGAAGAGAAACAGACAGAGAAACAGAGAAAGAGAGAGAGAAACAGAGAGAAAGAGACAGCCATGTAGAGAGAAACAGACAGCCTTGTACAGAGAAACAGAGAGAAACAGAGAGAAACAGAGAGAAACAGAGTAGAGAGAAAAAGAGAGAGAAACAGAGAAAGAGACAGATGTAGAGACAGACAGAGAGAAACAGACAGCCAGTAGAACAGAGAGAGAGAAACAGACAGAGAGAGAGACAGACAGAGAGAAACAGACAGAAACATGAGAGAGAAACAGACAGAAACAGAGAAACAGAGAGAAACAGAGAGAAACAGACAGAGAGTAACAGAGAGAAACAGACAGAGAGTACAGAGAAACAGAGAGAAAAACAGAGAGAAACAGAGAGAGAAACAGAGAGAAAAGACAGAGAAACAGAGAGAAACAGACAGAAAACAGAGAGACAGACAGAGAGAAAGAGACAGAGAGAGACAGACAGAGAGAAACAGACAGCCATGAGAGAGACAGAGAGAAACAGACAGAGAGAGAGAAACAGAGAGAAACAGACAGCCATGAGAGAGAAACAGAGAGAGAAACAGAGAAACAGAGAGAAACAGACAGAAGAAATGAGAGAGAAACAGACAGAGAGTACAGAGAAACATAGAGAAACAGACAGCCATGTAGAGAGAAACAGAGAGAAACAGACAGAAACAGAGAGAGAAACAGAGAGCCTTGACAGAGAAACAGAGAGAAACAGACAGCCATGTAGAGAGAAACAGAGAGAAACAGACAGCCATGAGAGAGAAACAGAGCCATGAGAGAGAAACAGACAGCCTTGTACAGAGAAACAGAGAGAAAACAGAGAGAAACAGACAGCCATGTAGAGAGAAACAGAGAGAAACAGACAGCCATGTAGAGAGAAACAGACAGCCTTGAGAGAGAAACAGAGAGAAACAGAGAGAAACAGACAGCCTTGAGAGAGAAACAGAGAGAAACAGACAGCCATGTAGAGAGAAACAGAGAGAAACAGACAGCCATGAGAGAGAAACAGAGAGAAACAGACAGCCATGAGAGAGAAACAGAGAGAAACAGAGAGAAACAGACAGCCATGAGAGAGAAACAGAGAGAAACAGAGAGAAACAGACAGCCATGAGAGAGAAACAGAGAGAAACAGAGAGAAACAGACAGATGAGAGAGAAACAGAGAGAAACAGACAGCCATGTAGAGAGAAACAGACAGCCATGAGAGAGAAACAGAGAGAAACCGAAAGCATGAGAGAGAGAAACAGAGAGAAAAACAGACAGCCATGAGAGAGAAACAGACAGCCTTGTACAGAGAAACAGAGAGAAACAGACAGCCATGTAGAGAGAAAACAGACAGAAACAGAGAGAGAAACAGAGAGAGAGAAACAGACAGCCAGAGAGAAGACAGAGAGAAACAGACATCCATGTAGAGAGAAACAGACAGCCTTGAAACAGAGAGAACACAGAAGAGAGAGAGAGACAGACAGAGAGAAACAGACAGCCATGTAGAGACAGACAGAGAGAAAAACAGAGAGCCATGTAGAGAGAAACAGACAGCCTTGTACAGAGAAACAGAGAGAAACAGAGAGAAACAGAGAGAAACAGACAAAACATGTAGAGAGAAACAGAGAGAAACAGAGAGAAACAGACAGCCATGAGAGAGAAACAGAGAGAATCAGAGAGAAACAGACAGCCATGTAGAGAGAAACAGAGAGAAACAGAGAGAAACAGACAGCCATGTAGAGAGAAACAGAGAGAAACAGACAGCCATGTAGAGAGAAACAGACAGCCAGAGAGAGAAACAGAGAGAAACAGACAGATGAGAGAGAAACAGAAAAACAGAGAAATGTAGAGAGAAACAGACAGAGAACAGAGAAACAGAGAGAAACAGACAGCCATGTAGAGAGAAACAGACAGCCAGAGAGAGAGAGAAACAGACAGCCTTGTACAGAGAAACAGACAGCCATGTAGAGACAGACAGAGAGAAACAGACAGATAAAGAGAGAAACAGACAGAGAGAGTACAGAGAAACAGACAGCCAGAGAGAGACAGAGAGAAACAGACAGCCATGTAGAGACAGACAGAGAGAAACAGACAGCCATGTAGAGACAGACAGAGAGAGACAGACAGCCATGTAGAGAGACAGAGAGAAACAGACAGCCATGCAGAGAGACAGACAGAGAGAAACAGAAAGCCAGAGAGAGACAGATATAACCAGACAGCCAGAGAAAGAGTGAGAGATATAAACAGACAGCCAGAGAGAGACAGATAAAACAGACAGATGAGAGAGAGACAGATATAGACAGACAGCCATGTAGAGAGAGACAGATATAAACAGACAGTCATGAGAGAGACACAGATATAAACAGACAGCCATGAGAGAGAGAGAGATAAAACAAACAGCCAGAGAGAGACAGATATAAACAGACAGCCATGTAGAGAGAGACAGAGATAAACAGACTGAGTGTAGAGAGAGAGAGAGAAACATACAGCCAGAGAGAGAAACAGAGAGAGAAACAGACAGCCATGTAGAGAGACAGAGAGAAACAGACAGCCATGTAGAGAGAGAGAGAAACAGACAGCCGAGAGAGAGAGAGAAACAGACAGCCAGAGAGAGACAGAGAGAAACAGACAGCCATGAGAGAGAGAGAGAGAAACAGACAGCCAGAGAGAGAGACAGATATAAACAGACAGAAATGTAGAGAAGACAGATAGAAACAGACAGCCATGAGAGAGAGAGAGAATAAACAAACAGCCAGAGAGAGACAGAGAGAGACAGACAGCCAGAGAGAGAGAGAGAGAAACAGACAGAGAAACAGAGAGAGAGAGACAGAGAGAAACAGACAGAAACATGAGAGAGAGACAGATATAAACAGACAGCCAGAGAGAGAGAGAGATAAACAAACAGCCATGGAGAGAGAGAGAGAAACATACAGCCATGTAGAGAGAGAGAGAGAAACATACAGAGATGAGAAACAGAGAGAGAGAGAAACAGACAGCCATGTAGAGAGAGAGTGAGAAACAGACAGCCATGTAGAGAGAGACAGAGAAACAGACAAACAGAGAGAGAGAGAGAAACAGACAGCCAGAGAGAGAGACAGAGATAAACAGACAGCCATGTAGAGAGACAGTGAGAAACAGACAGCCATGTAGAGAGAGAGAGAGAAACAGACAGCCATGAGAGAGAGAGAGAGAAGAGAAGACAGATGTAGAGAGACAGAGAGAAACAGACAGAGAGAGAAACAGAGAGAGAGAAACAGACAGCCATGTAGAGAGAGAGAGAGAGACAGACAGCCATGAGAGAGAGAGAGAAAGAGACAGGCATGTAGAGAGAGAGAGAAAGAGACAGAGAGAGAGAGACAGAGAGAAACAGACAGCCATGTAGAGAGACAGTGAGAAACAGACAGCCAGAGAGAGAGAGAGAGAAACAGACAGCCAGAGAGAGAGAGAAAACAGAGAGCCAGTAGAGAGAGAGAGAGAAAACAGAGAGCCATGAGAGAGAGAGAGAGAGAGAAACAGAGAGATGTAGAGAGAGAAAGAGAAACAGACAGATGAAACAGAGAGAGAGAAAACAGACAGCCATGAAACAGAGAGAGAGAAACAGACAGCCATGAGAGAGAGACAGATATAAACAGAGAACCATGAAGAGACACAGATATAAACAGACAGACATGAGAGAGAGACAGATAGAAACAGACAGCCATGTAGAGAGAGAGAGAGAAACAGACAGCCATGTAGAGAGAGAGAGAGAAACAGACAGCCATGTAGAGAGAGACAGATATAAACAGACAGCCAGAGAGAGACAGAGAGAAACAGACAGCCATGTAGAGAGAGAGAGAGAAACAGACAGCCATGAGAGAGACAGAGAGAAAAACAGACAGCCATGTAAACAGAGAGAGAGAGAAACAGACAGCCATGTAGAGAGAGAGAGACAGATATAAACAGACAGCCATGAGAGAGACAGTGAGAAACAGACAGCCATGTAGAGAGAGAGAGAAACAGACAGAGATGTAGAGAGAGAGAGAAACATACAGATGTAGAGAGAGAGAGAGAAACAGACAGCCATGTAGAGAGAGAGAAACATACAGCCATGTAGAGAGAGAGAGAAACATAGAGCCATGTAGAGAGAGAGAGAAACAGACAGCCATGTAGAGAGAGAGAAAACAGACAGCCATGAGAGAGAGACAGATAGAAACAGACAGCCATGTAGAGAGAGACAGATATAAACAGACAGCCATGAGAGAGACAGATATAAACAGACAGCCATGTAGAGAATCAGAGAGAGAAACAGACAGCCTTGACAGAGAAACAGAGAGAAACAGACAGCCATGTAGAGAGAAAAGACAGCCTTGAGAGAGAAACAGACAGCCTTGTACAGAGAAACAGACAGCCATGTAGAGACAGACAGAGAGAAACAGACAGCCATGTAGAGAGAAACAGACAGAGTACAGAGAAACAGACAGCCATGTAGAGACAGACAGAGAGAAACAGACAGACATGTAGAGACAGACAGAGAGAAACAGACAGCAATGTAGAGAGAAACAGACAGCCTTGTACAGAGAAACAGAGAGAAACAGACAGCCATGTAGAGAGAAACAGACAGCAGACAGAGAAACAGAGAGAAACAGAGAGAAACAGACAGCCATGTAGAGAGAAAAAGACAGCCTTGTACAGAGAAACAGACAGCCATGTAGAGACAGACAGAGAGAAACAGACAGCCATGTAGAGACAGACAGAGAGAAACAGACAGCCATGTAGAGACAGACAGAGAGAAACAGACAGCCATGTAGAGAGAAACAGACAGCCATGTAGAGAGAAACAGACAGCCTTGTACAGAGAAACAGAGAGAAACAGAGAGAAACAGACAGCCATGTAGAGAGAAACAGACAGCCTTGTACAGAGAAACAGAGAGAAACAGAGAGAAACAGACAGCCATGTAGAGAGAAAAAGACAGCCTTGTACAGAGAAACAGACAGCCATGTAGAGACAGACAGAGAGAAACAGACAGACATGTAGAGACAGACAGAGAGAAACAGACAGCCATGTAGAGAGACAGAGAGAAACAGACAGCCATGTAGAGAGAAACAGAGAGAAACAGACAGCCATGTAGAGAGAAACAGACAGCATTGTACAGAGAAACAGAGAGAAACAGACAGCCATGTAGAGAGAAACAGACAGCCTTGTACAGAGAAACAGACAGCCATGTAGAGAGAAACAGAGAGAAACAGACAGCCATGTAGAGAGAAACAGACAGCCTTGTACAGAGAAACAGAGAGAAAACAGACAGCCATGTAGAGAGAAACAGAGAGAAACAGACAGCCATGTAGAGAGAAACAGACAGCAATGTAGAGAGAAACAGACAGCCTTGTACAGAGAAACAGAGAGAAACAGAGAGAAACAGACAGCCATGTAGAGAGAAACAGAGAGAAACAGACAGCCATGTAGAGAGAAACAGACAGCCTTGTACAGAGAAACAGAGAGAAACAGAGAGAAACAGACAGCCTTGTAGAGAGAAACAGAGAGAAACAGACAGCCATGTAGAGAGAAACAGAGAGAAACAGACAGCCATGTAGAGAGAAACAGAGAGAAACAGACAGCCATGTAGAGAGAAACAGAGAGAAACAGAGAGAAACAGACAGCCATGTAGAGAGAAACAGAGAGAAACAGAGAGAAACAGACAGCCATGTAGAGAGAAACAGAGAGAAACAGAGAGAAACAGACAGCCATGTAGAGAGAAACAGAGAGAAACAGACAGCCATGTAACAGAG
Organism: Oncorhynchus gorbuscha; assembly: GCF_021184085.1. NCBI lineage: Eukaryota > Metazoa > Chordata > Actinopteri > Salmoniformes > Salmonidae > Oncorhynchus > Oncorhynchus gorbuscha. The sequence continues at coordinate 17,020 of NW_025745025.1, forward strand.
AAACAGACAGCCATGTAGAGAGAAACAGAGAGAAACCGACAGCCATGTAGAGAGAAACAGAGAGAAACAGACAGCCATGTAGAGAGAAACAGACAGCCTTGACAGAGAAACAGAGAGAAACAGACAGCCATGTAGAGAGAAACAGAGAGAAACAGACAGCCATGAGAGAGAAACAGACAGCCTTGTACAGAGAAACAGAGAGAAACAGACAGCCATGTAGAGAAACAAACAGACAGCCTTGAGAGAGAAACAGACAGCCTTGTACAGAGAAACAGACAGCCATGAGAGACAGACAGAGAGAAACAGACATCCATGTAGAGAGAAACAGACAGCCTTGAGACAGAGAAACAGACAGCCATGTAGAGACAGACAGAGAGAAACAGACAGCCATGTAGAGACAGACAGAGAGAAACAGACAGCCATGTAGAGAGAAACAGACAGCCTTGTACAGAGAAACAGAGAGAAACAGAGAGAAACAGAGAGAAACAGACAGCCATGTAGAGAGAAAGAGACAGCCTTGTAGAGAGAAACAGACAGCCTTGTACAGAGAAACAGACAGCCATGTAGAGACAGACTGAGAGAAACAGACAGCCATGTAGAGAGAAACAGACAGCCTTGTACAGAGAAACAGACAGCCATGTAGAGACAGACAGAGAGAAAACAGACAGACATGTAGAGACAGACAGAGAGAAACAGACAGCCATGTAGAGAGAAACAGACAGCCTTGTACAGAGAAACAGAGAGAAACAGACAGCCATGTAGAGAGAAACAGACAGCCTTGTACAGAGAAACAGAGAGAAACAGAGAGAAACAGACAGCCATGTAGAGAGAAAAAGACAGCCTTGTACAGAGAAACAGACAGCCATGAGAGACAGACAGAGAGAAACAGACAGCCATGTAGAGACAGACAGAGAGAAACAGACAGCCATGTAGAGACAGAAACAGAGAGAAACAGACAGCCATGTAGAGAGAAACAGACAGCCTTGACAGAGAAACAGAGAGAAAGAAACAGAGAGAAACAGACAGCCATGTAGAGAGACACAGACAGCCTTGTACAGAGAAACAGAGAGAAACAGAGAGAAACAGACAGCCATGTAGAGAGAAAAAGACAGCCTTGTACAGAGAAACAGACAGCCATGTAGAGACAGACAGAGAGAAACAGACAGCCATGTAGAGACAGACAGAGAGAAACAGACAGCCATGTAGAGAGACAGAGAGAAACAGACAGCCATGTAGAGAGAAACAGAGAGAAACAGACAGCCATGTAGAGAGAAACAGACAGCATTGTACAGAGAAACAGAGAGAAACAGACAGCCATGAGAGAGAAACAGACAGCCTTGTACAGAGAAACATAGAGAAACAGACAGCCATGTAGAGAGAAACAGAGAGAAACAGACAGCCATGTAGAGAGAAACAGACAGCCTTGTACAGAGAAACAGAGAGAAACAGACAGCCATGTAGAGAGAAACAGAGAGAAACAGACAGCCATGAAGAAACAGAGAGAAACAGACAGCCATGAGAGAGAAACAGACAGCCTTGTACAGAGAAACAGAGAGAAACAGAGAGAAACAGACAGCCATGTAGAGAGAAACAGAGAGAAACAGACAGCCATGTAGAGAGAAACAGACAGCCTTGTACAGAGAAACAGAGAGAAACAGAGAGAAACAGACAGCCTTGTAGAGAGAAACAGAGAGAAACAGACAGCCATGTAGAGAGAAACAGAGAGAAACAGACAGCCATGTAGAGAGAAACAGAGAGAAACAGAGAGAAACAGACAGCCATGTAGAGAGAGAGAGAGAAACAGAGAGAAACAGACAGCCATGTAGAGAGAAACAGAGAGAAACAGAGAGAAACAGACAGCCATGTAGAGAGAAACAGAGAGAAACAGACAGCCATGTAGAGAGAAACAGACAGCCATGTAGAGACAGACAGAGAGAAACAGACAGCCATGTAGAGAGAAACAGAGAGAAACAGACAGCCATGTAGAGAGAAACAGAGAGAAACAGACAGCCATGTAGAGAGAAACAGACAGCATTGTACAGAGAAACAGAGAGAAACAGACAGCCATGTAGAGAGAAACAGACAGCCTTGTACAGAGAAACATAGAGAAACAGACAGCCATGTAGAGAGAAACAGAGAGAAACAGACAGCCATGTAGAGAGAAACAGACAGCCTTGTACAGAGAAACAGAGAGAAACAGACATCCATGTAGAGAGAAACAGACAGCCTTGTACAGAGAAAACAGACAGCCATGTAGAGACAGACAGAGAGAAACAGACAGCCATGTAGAGACAGACAGAGAGAAACAGACAGCCATGTAGAGAGAAACAGACAGCCTTGTACAGAGAAACAGAGAGAAACAGAGAGAAACAGAGAGAAACAGACAGCCATGTAGAGAGAAACAGAGAGAAACAGAGAGAAACAGACAGCCATGTAGAGAGAAACAGAGAGAATCAGAGAGAAACAGACAGCCATGTAGAGAGAAACAGAGAGAAACAGAGAGAAACAGACAGCCATGTAGAGAGAAACAGAGAGAAACAGACAGCCATGTAGAGAGAAACAGACAGCCATGTAGAGAGAAACAGAGAGAAACAGACAGCCATGTAGAGAGAAACAGAGAGAAACAGACAGCCATGTAGAGAGAAACAGACAGCCTTGTACAGAGAAACAGAGAGAAACAGACAGCCATGTAGAGAGAAACAGAGAGAAACAGACAGCCATGTAGAGAGAAACAGACAGCCTTGTACAGAGAAACAGAGAGAAACAGACAGCCATGTAGAGAGAAACAGACAGCCTTGTAGAGAGAAACAGACAGCCTTGTACAGAGAAACAGACAGCCATGTAGAGACAGACAGAGAGAAACAGACAGCCATAAAGAGAGAAACAGACAGCCTTGTACAGAGAAACAGACAGCCATGTAGAGACAGACAGAGAGAAACAGACAGCCATGTAGAGACAGACAGAGAGAAACAGACAGCCATGTAGAGACAGACAGAGAGACACAGACAGCCATGTAGAGAGAGACAGAGAGAAACAGACAGCCATGCAGAGAGACAGACAGAGAGAAACAGACAGCCATGTAGAGAGACAGATATAACCAGACAGCCATGTAGAGAGAGAGAGATATAAACAGACAGCCATGTAGAGAGACAGATATAAACAGACAGCCATGTAGAGAGAGACAGATATAGACAGACAGCCATGTAGAGAGAGACAGATATAAACAGACAGTCATGTAGAGAGACACAGATATAAACAGACAGCCATGTAGAGAGAGAGATATAAACAAACAGCCATGAGAGAGACAGATATAAACAGACAGCCATGTAGAGAGAGACAGATATAAACAGACTGCCATGTAGAGAGAGAGAGAGAAACATACAGCCATGAGAGAGAGAGAGAGAGAAACAGACAGCCATGTAGAGAGAGAGAAACAGACAGCCATGAGAGACAGAGAGAAACAGACAGCCATGTAGAGAGAGAAGAGAAACAGACAGCCATGTAGAGAGAGAGAGAAGAAACAGACAGCCATGTAGAGAGAAACAGAGAGAAACAGACAGCCATGTAGAGAGAGAGAGAGAAACAGACAGCCATGTAGAGAGAGAGAGAAACAGACAGCCATGTAGAGAGAGACAGATATAAACAGACAGCCATGTAGAGAGAGACAGATATAAAAACAGACAGCCATGTAGAGAGAGAGAGATATAAACAAACAGCCATGTAGAGAGAGAGAAGAAACAGACAGCCATGTAGAGAGAGAGAGAAAAAGATACAGCCATGTAGAGAGAGAGAGAGAAACAGACAGCCATGAGAGAGACAGAGAGAAACAGACAGCCATGAGAGAGACAGAGAGAAACAGACAGCCATGTAGAGAGACAGAGAGAAACAGACAGCCATGTAGAGAGAGAGAGAGAAACAGACAGCCATGTAGAGAGAGAGAGAAACAGACAGCCATGTAGAGAGAGAGAGAAACAGACAGCCATGTAGAGAGAGACAGATATAAACAGACAGCCATGTAGAGAGACAGTGAGAAACAGACAGCCATGTAGAGAGAGAGAAACAGACAGCCATGTAGAGAGACAGTGAGAAACAGACAGCCATGTAGAGAGAGAAAACAGACAGCCATGTAGAGAGAAACAGAGAGAAAACAGAGAGAAACAGACAGCCATGTAGAGAGAAACAGAGAGAAACAGACAGCCATGTAGAGAGAAACAGACAGCCATGTAGAGAGAAACAGAGAGAAACAGACAGCCATGTAGAGAGAAAACAGAGAGAAACAGACAGCCATGTAGAGAGAAACAGACAGCCTTGTACAGAGAAACAGAGAGAAACAGACAGCCATGAGAGAGAAACAGAGAGAAACAGACAGCCATGTAGAGAGAAACAGACAGAGAACAGAGAAACAGAGAGAAACAGACAGCCATGTAGAGAGAAAGAGACAGCCTTGTACAGAGAAACAGAGAGAAACAGAGAGAAACAGACAGCCATGTAGAGAGAAAAAGACAGCCTTGTACAGAGAAACAGACAGCCATGTAGAGACAGACAGAGAGAAACAGACAGCCATGTAGAGACAGACAGAGAGAAACAGACAGCCATGTAGAGACAGACAGAGAGAAACAGACAGCCATGTAGAGAGAAACAGACAGCCTTGTACAGAGAAACAGAGAGAAACAGACAGCCATGTAGAGAGAAACAGACAGCCTTGTACAGAGAAACAGAGAGAAACAGAGAGAAACAGACAGCCATGTAGAGAGAAACAGAGAGAAACAGACAGCCATGTAGAGAGAAACAGAGAGAAACAGACAGCCATGTAGAGAGAAACAGACAGCCTTGTACAGAGAAACAGAGAGAAACAGACAGCCATGTAGAGAGAAACAGAGAGAAACAGACAGCCATGTAGAGAAAACAGACAGCCTTGTACAGAGAAACAGAGAGAAACAGACAGCCATGTAGAGAGAAAGAGACAGAGAGAGAAACAGACAGCCTTGTAACAGAGAAACAGACAGCCATGTAGAGACAGACAGAGAGAAACAGACAGCCATGTAGAGAGAAACAGACAGCCTTGTACAGAGAAACAGACAGCCATGTAGAGACAGACAGAGAGAAACAGACAGACATGTAGAGAGAAACAGACAGACAGAGAAACAGAGAGAAACAGAGAGAAACAGACAGAGCCATGTAGAGAGAAAACAGACAGCCTTGTACAGAGAAACAGACAGCCATGTAGAGACAGACAGAGAGAAACAGACAGCCATGTAGAGACAGACAGAGAGAAACAGACAGCCATGTAGAGACAGACAGAGAGAAACAGACAGCCATGTAGAGAGAAACAGACAGCCTTGTACAGAGAAACAGAGAGAAACAGACAGATGAGAGAAAACAGACAGCCAGACAGAGAAACAGAGAGAAACAGAGAGAAACAGACAGCCATGTAGAGAGAAAAAGACAGCCTTGTACAGAGAAACAGACAGCCATGTAGAGACAGACAGAGAGAAACAGACAGCCATGTAGAGACAGACAGAGAGAAACAGACAGCCATGTAGAGACAGACAGAGAGAAACAGACAGCCATGTAGAGAGAAACAGACAGCCTTGTACAGAGAAACAGAGAGAAACAGAGAGAAACAGACAGCCATGTAGAGAGAAACAGACAGCCTTGTACAGAGAAACAGAGAAACAGAGAGAAACAGACAGCCATGTAGAGAGAAAAAGACAGCCTTGAGAGACAGACAGAGAGAAACAGACAGCCATGTAGAGACAGACAGAGAGAAACAGACAGCCATGTAGAGAGACAGAGAGAAACAGACAGCCATGTAGAGAGAAACAGAGAGAAACAGACAGCCATGTAGAGAGAAACAGACAGCCATGAGAGACAGACAGAGAGAAACAGACAGCCATGTAGAGACAGACAGAGAGAAACAGACAGCCATGTAGAGAGACAGAGAGAAACAGACAGCCATGTAGAGAGAAACAGAGAGAAACAGACAGCCATGTACAGAGAAACAGACAGCCATGTAGAGACAGACAGAGAGAAACAGACAGATGTAGAGACAGACAGAGAGAAACAGACAGCCATGTAGAGAGACAGAGAAAACAGACAGCCATGTAGAGAGAAACAGAGAGAAACAGACAACCATGTAGAGAGAAACAGACAGCATTGTACAGAGAAACAGAGAGAAACAGACAGCCATGTAGAGAGAAACAGACAGAGAACAGAGAAACAGAGAGAAACAGACAGCCATGTAGAGAGAAACAGAGAGAAACAGACAGCCATGAGAGAGAAAACAGACAGCCTTGTACAGAGAAACAGAGAGAAACAGACAGCCATGTAGAGAGAAACAGAGAGAAACAGACAGCCATGTAGAGAGAAACAGACAGCCTTGTACAGAGAAACAGAGAGAAACAGACAGCATGTAGAGAGAAAAGAGACAGCCTTGTAGAGAGAAACAGACAGCCTTGTACAGAGAAACAGACAGCCATGTAGAGACAGACAGAGAGAAACAGACAGCCATGTAGAGAGAAACAGACAGCCTTGTACAGAGAAACAGACAGCCATGTAGAGACAGACAGAGAGAAACAGACAGACATGTAGAGAGAAACAGACAGCCTTGTACAGAGAAACAGAGAGAAACAGAGAGAAACAGACAGCCATGTAGAGAGAAAAAGACAGCCTTGTACAGAGAAACAGACAGCCATGTAGAGACAGACAGAGAGAAACAGACAGCCATGTAGAGACAGACAGAGAGAAACAGACAGCCATGTAGAGACAGACAGAGAGAAACAGACAGCCATGTAGAGAGAAACAGACAGCCTTGTACAGAGAAACAGAGAGAAACAGACAGCCATGTAGAGAGAAACAGACAGCCTTGTACAGAGAAACAGAGAGAAACAGAGAGAAACAGACAGCCATGTAGAGAGAAAAAGACAGCCTTGTACAGAGAAACAGACAGCCATGTAGAGACAGACAGAGAGAAACAGACAGCCATGTAGAGACAGACAGAGAGAAACAGACAGCCATGTAGAGACAGACAGAGAGAAACAGACAGCCATGTAGAGAGAAACAGACAGCCTTGTACAGAGAAACAGAGAGAAACAGAGAGAAACAGACAGCCATGTAGAGAGAAACAGACAGCCTTGTACAGAGAAACAGAGAAACAGAGAGAAACAGACAGCCATGTAGAGAGAAAAAGACAGCCTTGTAGAGACAGACAGAGAGAAACAGACAGCCATGTAGAGACAGACAGAGAGAAACAGACAGCCATGTAGAGAGACAGAGAGAAACAGACAGCCATGTAGAGAGAAACAGAGAGAAACAGACAGCCATGTAGAGAGAAACAGACAGCCATGTAGAGACAGACAGAGAGAAACAGACAGCCATGTAGAGACAGACAGAGAGAAACAGACAGCCATGTAGAGAGACAGAGAGAAACAGACAGCCATGTAGAGAGAAACAGAGAGAAACAGACAGCCATGTACAGAGAAACAGACAGATGTAGAGACAGACAGAGAGAAACAGACAGCCATGTAGAGACAGACAGAGAGAAACAGACAGCCATGTAGAGAGACAGAGAGAAACAGACAGCCATGTAGAGAGAAACAGAGAGAAACAGACAACCATGTAGAGAGAAACAGACAGCATTGTACAGAGAAACAGAGAGAAAGAGACAGCCATGTAGAGAGAAACAGACAGCCTTGTACAGAGAAACATAGAGAAACAGACAGCCATGTAGAGAGAAACAGAGAGAAACAGACAGCCATGTAGAGAGAAACAGACAGCCTTGTACAGAGAAACAGAGAGAAACAGACAGCCATGTAGAGAGAAACAGAGAGAAACAGACAGCCATGTAGAGAGAAACAGACAGCCATGTAGAGAGAAACAGACAGCCTTGTACAGAGAAACAGAGAGAAACAGAGAGAAACAGACAGCCATGTAGAGAGAAACAGAGAGAAACAGACAGCCATGTAGAGAGAAACAGACAGCCTTGTACAGAGAAACAGAGAAAACAGAGAGAAACAGACAGCCTTGTAGAGAGAAAACAGAGAGAAACAGACAGCCATGTAGAGAGAAACAGAGAGAAACAGACAGCCATGTAGAGAGAAACAGAGAGAAACAGACAGCCATGTAGAGAGAAACAGAGAGAAACAGAGAGAAACAGACAGCCATGTAGAGAGAAACAGAGAGAAACAGAGAGAAACAGACAGCCATGTAGAGAGAAACAGAGAGAAACAGAGAGAAACAGACAGCCATGTAGAGAGAAACAGAGAGAAACAGACAGCCATGTAGAGAGAAACAGACAGCCATGTAGAGAGAAACAGAGAGAAACCGACAGCCATGTAGAGAGAAACAGAGAGAAACAGACAGCCATGTAGAGAGAAACAGACAGCCTTGTACAGAGAAACAGAGAGAAACAGACAGCCATGTAGAGAGAAACAGAGAGAAACAGACAGCCATGTAGAGAGAAACAGACAGCCTTGTACAGAGAAACAGAGAGAAACAGACAGCCATGTAGAGAGAAACAGACAGCCTTGTAGAGAGAAACAGACAGCCTTGTACAGAGAAACAGACAGCCATGTAGAGACAGACAGAGAGAAACAGACAGCCATGTAGAGACAGACAGAGAGAAACAGACAGCCATGTAGAGAGAAACAGACAGCCTTGTACAGTGAAACAGAGAGAAACAGAGAGAAACAGAGAGAAACAGACAGCCATGTAGAGAGAAACAGAGAGAAACAGAGAGAAACAGACAGCCATGTAGAGAGAAAGAGACAGCCTTGAGAGAGAAACAGACAGCCTTGTACAGAGAAACAGACAGCCATGTAGAGACAGACAGAGAGAAACAGACAGCCATGTAGAGAGAAACAGACAGCCTTGTACAGAGAAACAGACAGCCATGTAGAGACAGACAGAGAGAAACAGACAGACATGTAGAGACAGACAGAGAGAAACAGACAGCCATGTAGAGAGAAACAGACAGCCTTGTACAGAGAAACAGAGAGAAACAGACAGCCATGTAGAGAGAAACAGACAGCCTTGTACAGAGAAACAGAGAGAAACAGAGAGAAACAGTCAGCCATGTAGAGAGAAAAAGACAGCCTTGTACAGAGAAACAGACAGCCATGTAGAGACAGACAGAGAGAAACAGACAGCCATGTAGAGACAGACAGAGAGAGAAACAGACAGCCATGTAGAGACAGACAGAGAGAAACAGACAGCCATGTAGAGAGAAACAGACAGCCTTGTACAGAGAAACAGAGAGAAACAGAGAGAAACAGACAGCCATGTAGAGAGAAACAGACAGCCTTGTACAGAGAAACAGAGAGAAACAGAGAGAAACAGACAGCCATGTAGAGAGAAAAAGACAGCCTTGTACAGAGAAACAGACAGCCATGTAGAGACAGACAGAGAGAAACAGACAGCCATGTAGAGACAGACAGAGAGAAACAGACAGCCATGTAGAGAGACAGAGAGAAACAGACAGCCATGTAGAGAGAAACAGAGAGAAACAGACAGCCATGTAGAGAGAAACAGACAGCATTGTACAGAGAAACAGAGAGAAACAGACAGCCATGTAGAGAGAAACAGACAGCCTTGTACAGAGAAACATAGAGAAACAGACAGCCATGTAGAGAGAAACAGAGAGAAACAGACAGCCATGTAGAGAGAAACAGACAGCCTTGTACAGAGAAACAGAGAGAAACAGACAGCCATGTAGAGAGAAACAGAGAGAAACAGACAGCCATGTAGAGAGAAACAGACAGCCATGTAGAGAGAAACAGACAGCCTTGTACAGAGAAACAGAGAGAAACAGAGAGAAACAGACAGCCATGTAGAGAGAAACAGAGAGAAACAGACAGCCATGTAGAGAGAAACAGACAGCCTTGTACAGAGAAACAGAGAGAAACAGAGAGAAACAGACAGCCTTGTAGAGAGAAACAGAGAGAAACAGACAGCCATGTAGAGAGAAACAGAGAGAAACAGAGAGAAACAGACAGCCATGTAGAGAGAAACAGAGAGAAACAGACAGCCATGTAGAGAGAAACAGACAGCCATGTAGAGAGAAACAGAGAGAAACCGACAGCCATGTAGAGAGAAACAGAGAGAAACAGACAGCCATGTAGAGAGAAACAGACAGCCTTGTACAGAGAAACAGAGAGAAACAGACAGCCATGTAGAGAGAAACAGAGAGAAACAGACAGCCATGTAGAGAGAAACAGACAGCCTTGTACAGAGAAACAGAGAGAAACAGACAGCCATGTAGAGAGAAACAGACAGCCTTGTAGAGAGAAACAGACAGCCTTGTACAGAGAAACAGACAGCCATGTAGAGACAGACAGAGAGAAACAGACAGCCATGTAGAGACAGACAGAGAGAAACAGACAGCCATGTAGAGAGAAACAGACAGCCTTGTACAGTGAAACAGAGAGAAACAGAGAGAAACAGAGAGAAACAGACAGCCATGTAGAGAGAAACAGAGAGAAACAGAGAGAAACAGACAGCCATGTAGAGAGAAAGAGACAGCCTTGTAGAGAGAAACAGACAGCCTTGTACAGAGAAACAGACAGCCATGTAGAGACAGACAGAGAGAAACAGACAGCCATGTAGAGAGAAACAGACAGCCTTGTACAGAGAAACAGACAGCCATGTAGAGACAGACAGAGAGAAACAGACAGACATGTAGAGACAGACAGAGAGAAACAGACAGCCATGTAGAGAGAAACAGACAGCCTTGTACAGAGAAACAGAGAGAAACAGACAGCCATGTAGAGAGAAACAGACAGCCTTGTACAGAGAAACAGAGAGAAACAGAGAGAAACAGACAGCCATGTAGAGAGAAAAAGACAGCCTTGTACAGAGAAACAGACAGCCATGTAGAGACAGACAGAGAGAAACAGACAGCCATGTAGAGACAGACAGAGAGAAACAGACAGCCATGTAGAGACAGACAGAGAGAAACAGACAGCCATGTAGAGAGAAACAGACAGCCTTGTACAGAGAAACAGAGAGAAACAGAGAGAAACAGACAGCCATGTAGAGAGAAACAGACAGCCTTGTACAGAGAAACAGAGAGAAACAGAGAGAAACAGACAGCCATGTAGAGAGAAAAAGACAGCCTTGTACAGAGAAACAGACAGCCATGTAGAGACAGACAGAGAGAAACAGACAGCCATGTAGAGACAGACAGAGAGAAACAGACAGCCATGTAGAGAGACAGAGAGAAACAGACAGCCATGTAGAGAGAAACAGAGAGAAACAGACAGCCATGTAGAGAGAAACAGACAGCATTGTACAGAGAAACAGAGAGAAACAGACAGCCATGTAGAGAGAAACAGACAGCCTTGTACAGAGAAACATAGAGAAACAGACAGCCATGTAGAGAGAAACAGAGAGAAACAGACAGCCATGTAGAGAGAAACAGACAGCCTTGTACAGAGAAACAGAGAGAAACAGACAGCCATGTAGAGAGAAACAGAGAGAAACAGACAGCCATGTAGAGAGAAACAGACAGCCATGTAGAGAGAAACAGACAGCCTTGTACAGAGAAACAGAGAGAAACAGAGAGAAACAGACAGCCATGTAGAGAGAAACAGAGAGAAACAGACAGCCATGTAGAGAGAAACAGACAGCCTTGTACAGAGAAACAGAGAGAAACAGAGAGAAACAGACAGCCTTGTAGAGAGAAACAGAGAGAAACAGACAGCCATGTAGAGAGAAACAGAGAGAAACAGACAGCCATGTAGAGAGAAACAGAGAGAAACAGACAGCCATGTAGAGAGAAACAGAGAGAAACAGAGAGAAACAGACAGCCATGTAGAGAGAAACAGAGAGAAACAGAGAGAAACAGACAGCCATGTAGAGAGAAACAGAGAGAAACAGAGAGAAACAGACAGCCATGGATAGAGAGAAACAGAGAGAAACAGACAGCCATGTAGAGAGAAACAGACAGCCATGTAGAGAGAAACAGAGAGAAACCGACAGCCATGTAGAGAGAAACAGAGAGAAACAGACAGCCATGTAGAGAGAAACAGACAGCCTTGTACAGAGAAACAGAGAGAAACAGACAGCCATGTAGAGAGAAACAGACAGCCTTGTAGAGAGAAACAGACAGCCTTGTACAGAGAAACAGACAGCCATGTAGAGACAGACAGAGAGAAACAGACATCCATGTAGAGAGAGAAACAGACAGCCTTGTACAGAGAAACAGACAGCCATGTAGAGACAGACAGAGAGAAACAGACAGACATGTAGAGACAGACAGAGAGAAACAGACAGCCATGTAGAGAGAAACAGACAGCCTTGTACAGAGAAACAGAGAGAAACAGACAGCCATGTAGAGAGAAACAGACAGCCTTGTACAGAGAAACAGAGAGAAACAGAGAGAAACAGACAGCCATGTAGAGAGAAAAAGACAGACAGAGAAACAGACAGCCATGTAGAGACAGACAGAGAGAAACAGACAGCCATGTAGAGACAGACAGAGAGAAACAGACAGCCATGTAGAGACAGACAGAGAGAAACAGACAGCCATGTAGAGAGAAACAGACAGCCTTGTACAGAGAAACAGAGAGAAACAGAGAGAAACAGACAGCCATGTAGAGAGAAACAGACAGCCTTGTACAGAGAAACAGAGAGAAACAGAGAGAAACAGACAGCCATGTAGAGAGAAAGACAGCCTTGTACAGAGAAACAGACAGCCATGTAGAGACAGACAGAGAGAAACAGACAGCCATGTAGAGACAGACAGAGAGAAACAGACAGCCATGTAGAGAGACAGAGAGAAACAGACAGCCATGTAGAGAGAAACAGAGAGAAACAGACAGCCATGTAGAGAGAAACAGACAGCATTGTACAGAGAAACAGAGAGAAACAGACAGCCATGTAGAGAGAAACAGACAGCCTTGTACAGAGAAACATAGAGAAACAGACAGCCATGTAGAGAGAAACAGAGAGAAACAGACAGCCATGTAGAGAGAAACAGACAGCCTTGTACAGAGAAACAGAGAGAAACAGACAGCCATGTAGAGAGAAACAGAGAGAAACAGACAGCCATGTAGAGAGAAACAGACAGCCATGTAGAGAGAAACAGACAGCCTTGTACAGAGAAACAGAGAGAAACAGAGAGAAACAGACAGCCATGTAGAGAGAAACAGAGAGAAACAGACAGCCATGTAGAGAGAAACAGACAGCCTTGTACAGAGAAACAGAGAGAAACAGAGAGAAACAGACAGCCTTGTAGAGAGAAACAGAGAGAAACAGACAGCCATGTAGAGAGAAACAGAGAGAAACAGACAGCCATGTAGAGAGAAACAGAGAGAAACAGACAGCCATGTAGAGAGAAACAGAGAGAAACAGAGAGAAACAGACAGCCATGTAGAGAGAAACAGAGAGAAACAGAGAGAAACAGACAGCCATGTAGAGAGAAACAGAGAGAAACAGAGAGAAACAGACAGCCATGGATAGAGAGAAACAGAGAGAAACAGACAGCCATGTAGAGAGAAACAGACAGCCATGTAGAGAGAAACAGAGAGAAACCGACAGCCATGTAGAGAGAAACAGAGAGAAACAGACAGCCATGTAGAGAGAAACAGACAGCCTTGTACAGAGAAACAGAGAGAAACAGACAGCCATGTAGAGAGAAACAGACAGCCTTGTAGAGAGAAACAGACAGCCTTGTACAGAGAAACAGACAGCCATGTAGAGACAGACAGAGAGAAACAGACATCCATGTAGAGAGAAACAGACAGCCTTGTACAGAGAAACAGACAGCCATGTAGAGACAGACAGAGAGAAACAGACAGCCATGTAGAGACAGACAGAGAGAAACAGACAGCCATGTAGAGAGAAACAGACAGCCTTGTACAGAGAAACAGAGAGAAACAGAGAGAAACAGAGAGAAACAGACAACCATGTAGAGAGAAACAGAGAGAAACAGAGAGAAACAGACAGCCATGTAGAGAGAAACAGAGAGAATCAGAGAGAAACAGACAGCCATGTAGAGAGAAACAGAGAGAAACAGAGAGAAACAGACAGCCATGTAGAGAGAAACAGAGAGAAACAGACAGCCATGTAGAGAGAAACAGACAGCCATGTAGAGAGAAACAGAGAGAAACAGACAGCCATGTAGAGAGAAACAGAGAGAAACAGACTGCCATGTAGAGAGAAACAGACAGCCTTGTACAGAGAAACAGAGAGAAACAGACAGCCATGTAGAGAGAAACAGACAGCCTTGTAGAGAGAAACAGACAGCCTTGTACAGAGAAACAGACAGCCATGTAGAGACAGACAGAGAGAAACAGACAGCCATAAAGAGAGAAACAGACAGCCTTGTACAGAGAAACAGACAGCCATGTAGAGACAGAGAGAAACAGACAGCCATGTAGAGACAGACAGAGAGAAACAGACAGCCATGTAGAGACAGACAGAGAGACACAGACAGCCATGTAGAGAGACAGAGAGAAACAGACAGCCATGCAGAGAGACAGACAGAGAGAAACAGACAGCCATGTAGAGAGACAGATATAACCAGACAGCCATGTAGAGAGAGTGAGAGATATAAACAGACAGCCATGTAGAGAGACAGATATAAACAGACAGCCATGTAGAGAGAGACAGATATAGACAGACAGCCATGTAGAGAGAGACAGATATAAACAGACAGTCATGTAGAGAGACACAGATATAAACAGACAGCCATGTAGAGAGAGAGAGATATAAACAAACAGCCATGTAGAGAGACAGATATAAACAGACAGCCATGTAGAGAGAGACAGATATAAACAGACTGCCGTGTAGAGAGAGAGAGAGAAACATACAGCCATGTAGAGAGAGAGAGAGAAACAGACAGCCATGTAGAGAGACAGTGAGAAACAGACAGCCATGTAGAGAGAGAGAGAGAAACAGACAGCCGTGTAGAGAGAGAGAAACAGACAGCCATGTAGAGAGACAGAGAGAAACAGACAGCCATGTAGAGAGAGAGAGAGAAACAGACAGCCATGTAGAGAGAGACAGATATAAACAGACAGCCATGTAGAGAGAGACAGATATAAACAGACAGCCATGTAGAGAGAGAGAGATATAAACAAACAGCCATGTAGAGAGACAGAGAGAAACAGACAGCCATGTAGAGAGAGAGAGAGAAACAGACAGCCATGTAGAGAGAGACAGATATAAACAGACAGCCATGTAGAGAGAGACAGATATAAACAGACAGCCATGTAGAGAGAGAGAGATATAAACAAACAGCCATGGAGAGAGAGAGAGAAACATACAGCCATGTAGAGAGAGAGAGAGAAACATACAGCCATGTAGAGAGAGAGAGAGAAACAGACAGCCATGTAGAGAGACAGTGAGAAACAGACAGCCATGTAGAGAGAGAGAGAAACAGACAGCCATGTAGAGAGAGAGAGAGAAACAGACAGCCATGTAGAGAGAGACAGATATAAACAGACAGCCATGTAGAGAGACAGTGAGAAACAGACAGCCATGTAGAGAGAGAGAGAGAAACAGACAGCCATGTAGAGAGAGAGAGAGAACCAGACAGCCATGTAGAGAGACAGTGAGAAACAGACAGCCATGTAGAGAGAGAGAAACAGACAGCCATGTAGAGAGACAGAGAGAAACAGACAGCCATGTAGAGAGAGAGAGAAACAGACAGGCATGTAGAGAGAGAGAGAAACAGACAGCCATGTAGAGAGAGACAGATTTAAACAGACAGCCATGTAGAGAGACAGTGAGAAACAGACAGCCATGTAGAGAGAGAGAGCGAAACAGACAGCCATGTAGAGAGAGAGAGAAACATACAGCCATGTAGAGAGAGAGAGAGAAACAGACAGCCATGTAGAGAGAGAGAGAGAGAGAAACAGACAGCCATGTAGAGAGAGAAAGAGAAACAGACAGCCATGTAGAGAGAGAGAGAGAAACAGACAGCCATGTAGAGAGAGAGAGAAACAGACAGCCATGTAGAGAGAGACAGATATAAACAGACAACCATGTAGAGACACAGATATAAACAGACAGACATGTAGAGAGAGACAGATATAAACAGACAGCCATGTAGAGAGAGAGAGAGAAACATACAGCCATGTAGAGAGAGAGAGAGAAACAGACAGCCATGTAGAGAGAGACAGATATAAACAGACAGCCATGTAGAGACAGTGAGAAACAGACAGCAGTGAGAAACAGACAGCCATGTAGAGAGAGAGAGAGAAACAGACAGCCATGTAGAGAGACAGAGAGAAACAGACAGCCATGTAGAGAGAGAGAGAGAAACAGACAGCCATGTAGAGAGAGACAGATATAAACAGACAGCCATGTAGAGAGACAGTGAGAAACAGACAGCCATGTAGAGAGAGAGAGAAACAGACAGCCATGTAGAGAGAGAGAGAAACATACAGCCATGTAGAGAGAGAGAGAGAGAAACAGACAGCCATGTAGAGAGAGAGAGAAACATACAGCCATGTAGAGAGAGAGAGAAACATACAGCCATGTAGAGAGAGAGAGAAACAGACAGCCATGTAGAGAGAGAGAGAAACAGACAGCCATGTAGAGAGAGACAGATACAAACAGACAGCCATGTAGAGAGAGACAGATATAAACAGACAGCCATGTAGAGAGACAGATATAAACAGACAGCCATGTAGAGAGAGACAGATATAAACAGACAGCCATGTAGAGAGACAGATATAACCAGACAGCCATGTAGAGAGAGAGATATATAAACAGACAGCCATGTAGAGAGACAGAGAGAAACAGACAGCCATGTAGAGAGAGACAGATATAAACACACAGCCATGTAGAGAGAGACAGATATAAACAGACAGTCATGTAGAGAGAGACAGATATAAACAGACAGCCATGTAGAGAGAGAGAGATATAAACAAACAGCCATGTAGAGAGACAGATATAAACAGACAGCCATGTAGAGAGAGACAGATATAAACAGACTGCCATGTAGAGAGAGAGAGAGAAACATACAGCCATGTAGAGAGAGAGAGAAACAGACAGCCATGTAGAGAGACAGTGAGAAACAGACAGCCATGTAGAGAGAGAGAGAGAAACAGACAGCCATGTAGAGAGAGAGAGAAACATACAGCCATGTAGAGAGAGAGAGAGAAACAGACAGCCATGTAGAGAGAGACAGATATAAACAGACAACCATGTAGAGAGACAGTGAGAAACAGACAGCCATGTAGAGAGAGAGAGAAAACAGACAGCCATGTAGAGAGAGAGAGAGAAACAGACAGCCATGTAGAGAGAGACAGATATAAACAGACAGCCATGTAGAGAGAGAGAGAGAAACAGACAGCCATGTAGAGAGAGACAGATATAAACAGACAGCCATGTAGAGAGACAGTGAGAAACAGACAGCCATGTAGAGAGAGAGAGAGAAACAGACAGCCATGTAGAGAGAGAGAGAGAAACAGACAGCCATGTAGAGAGAGAGAGAGAAACAGACAGCCATGTAGAGAGAGAGAGAGAAACAGACAGCCATGTAGAGAGAGAGAGAGAAACATACAGCCATGTAGAGAGAGAGAGAGAAACAGACAGCCATGTATAGAGAGAGAGAGAAACATACAGCCATGTAGAGAGAGACAGATATAAACAGACAGCCATGTAGAGAGAGACAGATATAAACAGACAGCCATGTAGAGAGAGAGAGAGAAACATACAGCCATGTAGAGAGAGAGAGAGAACCAGACAGCCATGTAGAGAGACAGTGAGAAACAGACAGCCATGTAGAGAGAGAGAAACAGACAGCCATGTAGAGAGACAGAGAGAAACAGACAGCCATGTAGAGAGACAGAGAGAAACAGACAGCCATGTAGAGAGAGAGAGAAACAGACAGCCATGTAGAGAGAGAGAGAGAAACAGACAGCCATGTAGAGAGAGAAACAGACAGCCATGTAGAGAGACAGTGAGAAACAGACAGCCATGTAGAGAGACAGTGAGAAACAGACAGCCATGTAGAGAGAGAGAGAGAACCAGACAGCCATGTAGAGAGACAGTGAGAAACAGACAGCCATGTAGAGAGAGAGAAACAGACAGCCATGTAGAGAGACAGAGAGAAACAGACAGCCATGTAGAGAGAGAGAGAAACAGACAGCCATGTAGAGAGAGAGAGAGAAACAGACAGCCATGTAGAGAGAGACAGATTTAAACAGACAGCCATGTAGAGAGACAGTGAGAAACAGACAGCCATGTAGAGAGAGAGAGAGAAACAGACAGCCATGTAGAGAGACAGTGAGATACAGACAGCCATGTAGAGAGAGAGAGAAACAGACAGCCATGTAGAGAGAGATAGATATAAACAGACAACCATGTAGAGACACAGATATAAACAGACAGACATGTAGAGAGAGACAGATATAAACAGAAAGCCATGTAGAGAGAGAGAGAGAAACTGACAGCCATGTAGAGAGACAGATATAAACAGACAGCCATGTAGAGAGACAGACGGAGAGAAACAGACAGCCATGTAAAGACAGACAGAGAGAAACAGACAGCCATGTAGAGAGACAGAGAGAAACAGACAGCCATGTAGAGAGAGACAGATATAAACAGACAGCCATGTAGAGACAGATATAAACAGACAGCCATGTAGAGAGACAGACAGAGAGAAACAGACAGCCATGTAGAGAGACAGACAGAGAGAAACAGACAGCCATGTAGAGAGACAGACAGAGAGAAACAGACAGCCATGTAGAGAGACAGACAGAGAGAAACAGACAGCCATGCAGAGAGACAGACAGAGAGAAACAGACAGCCATGTAGAGACAGACAGAGAGAAACAGACAGCCATGTAGAGACAGACAGATATAAACTGACAGCCATGTAGAGAGACAGATATAAAAAGACAGCCATGTAGAGAGACAGACAGAGAGAAACAGACAGCCATGCAGAGAAACAGACAGAGAGAAACAGACAGCCGGGTTGGAGCGAGTGGTCGCATCGGCACTTCGCTCCCGCAGGTAGTATAACTTTTTAATTACATTTCATTATATTTCATTATAGCACAACGGTTTGATTTGTCTAATCTTAGCAATTTCTTCTCAGCTAGCTACATAGCCGTCTTTGTATCAAAGATAATTGCGTAATTATCGTATTTCGACGTCCTAACGTAGTCTTCACTAGCCAGCTAGCTAACGTCCACTGATTAGCTGCACTGGAGAAACTATTACACTCAACTGAACGACTTGATTAGTGTAGTGTTAGCTAGCTACATAGCTGTCTTTGCTGTCTTCGTATCTTCGTATCCAAGATAATTGTGTAGTTTAGGTTTAGAGTGTGTAGTCTTAGAGTGATTATCTTAATTTACCGAGGTTAGCTAGCCAGCTATTTGTCGTCCTTTGTCGTCCTTAACGTAGGAGACTCTGCTAGCTAGCCAACAGCTAGCCAACAGCTAGCCTACAGCTAGCCAACGTCTACCGAATAGACTCACAACCCGGTCGCATTCACAGGTAGTATCACATTTGAATTTCATTTCATTACAGTACAACGGTTAGCTTTGTTTGATCGTAGCTAGCTACATAGCTAGCTACATAGCCGTCTTTGTATCAAAGATAATTGTGTAGTCTAGATGGATTTTCTAGGTTAGCTAGCCAGCTATTGTTGTTCTTTTAACGCAACGTAACGTAAACAACACTACTAGCTAGCCAGCTAGCCCCCGAATAGCAGCACTGCAGAAACTATTACACTCAACGGAAGGACTTGATTAGTGTAGTGTCAACAACGCACCCACTGCCAGCTAGCCTACTTCAGCAGTACTGTATCATTTTAATCATTTTAGTCAATAAGATTCTTGCTACGTAAGCTTAACTTTTTGAACTTTCGAGACGTGTAGTCCACTTGTCATTCCAATCTCCTTTGCATTAGCGTAGCCTCTTCTGTAGCCTGTCAACTATGTGTCTGTCTATCCCTGTTCTCTCCTCTCTGCACAGACCATACAAACGCTCCACACCGCGTGGCCGCGGCCACCCTAATCTGGTGGTCCCAGCGCGCACGACCCACGTGGAGTTCCAGGTCTCCGGTAGACTCTGGAACTGCCGATCTGCAGTCAACAAGGCAGAGTTCATCTCAGCCTATGCCTCCCTCCAGTCCCTCGACTTCTTGGCACTGACGGAAACATGGATCACCATAGACAACACTGCTACTCCTACTGCTCTCTCTTCGTCCGCCCACGTGTTCTCGCACACCCCGAGAGCTTCTGGTCAGCGAGGTGGTGGCACCGGGATCCTCATCTCTCCCAAGTGGTCATTCTCTCTTTCTCCCCTTACCCATCTGTCTATCGCCTCCTTTGAATTCCATGCTGTCACAGTTACCAGCCCTTTCAAGCTTAACATCCTTATCATTTATCGCCCTCCAGGTTCCCTCGGAGAGTTCATCAATGAGCTTGATGCCTTGATAAGCTCCTTTCCTGAGGACGGCTCACCTCTCATAGTTCTGGGCGACTTTAACCTCCCCACGTCTACCTTTGACTCATTCCTCTCTGCCTCCTTCTTTCCACTCCTCTCCTCTTTTGACCTCACCCTCTCACCCCCCCCTACTCACAAGGCAGGCAATACGCTCGACCTCATCTTTCCTAGATGCTGTTCTTCCACTAACCTCATTGCAACTCCCCTCCAAGTCTCCGACCACTACCTTGTATCCTTTTCCCTCTCGCTCTCATCCAACACCTCCCACACTGCCCCTACTCGGATGGTATCGCGCCGTCCCAACCTTCGCTCTCTCTCTCCCCCGCTACTCTCTCCTTCCATCCTATCATCTCTTCCCTCTGCTCAAACCTTCTCCAACCTATCTCCTGATTCTGCCTCCTCAACCCTCCTCTCCTCCCTCTCTGCATCCTTTGACTCTCTATGTCCCCTATCCTCCAGGCCGGCTCGGTCCTCCCCTCCCGCTCCGTGGCTCGATGACTCATTGCGAGCTCACAGAACAGGGCTCCGGGCAGCCGAGCGGAAATGGAGGAAAACTCGCCTCCCTGCGGACCTGGCATCCTTTCACTCCCTCCTCTCTGCATTTTCCTCCTCTGTCTCTGCTGCTAAAGCCACTTTCTACCACGCTAAATTCCAAGCATCTGCCTCTAACCATAGGAAGCTCTTTGCCACCTTCTCCTCCCTCCTGAATCCCCTCCCCCCTCCTCCCTCTCTGCAGATGACTTCGTCAACCATTTTGAAAAGAAGGTCGACGACATCCGATCCTCGTTTGCTAAGTCAAACGACACCGCTGGTTCTGCTCACACTACCCTACCCTGTGCTCTGACCTCTTTCTCCCCTCTCTCACCAGATGAAATCTCGCGTCTTGTGACGGCCGGCCGCCCAACAACCTGCCCGCTTGACCCTATCCCCTCCTCTCTTCTCCAGACCATTTCCGGAGACCTACTCCCTTACCTCACCTCGCTCATCAACTCATCCCTGACCGCTGGCTACGTCCCTTCCGTCTTCAAAAGAGCGAGAGTTGCACCCCTTCTGAAAAAACCTACACTCGATCCCTCCGATGTCAACAATTACAGAACAGTATCCCTTCTTTCTTTTCTCTCCAAAACTCTTGAACGTGCCGTCCTTGGCCAGCTCTCCCGCTATCTCTCTCTGAATGACCTTCTTGATCCAAACCAGTCAGGTTTCAAGACTAGTCATTCAACTGAGACTGCTCTCCTCTGTATCACGGAGGCGCTCCGCACTGCTAAAGCTAACTCTCTCTCCTCTGCTCTCATCCTTCTAGATCTATCGGCTGCCTTCGATACTGTGAACCATCAGATCCTCCTCTCCACCCTCTCGGAGTTGGGCATCTCCGGCGCGGCCCACCCTTGGATTGCGTCCTACCTGACAGGTCGCTCCTACCAGGTGGCGTGGCGAGAATCTGTCTCCTCACCACGCGCTCTCACCACTGGTGTCCCCCAGGGCTCTGTTCTAGGCCCTCTCCTATTCTCGCTATACACCAAGTCACTTGGCTCTGTCATAACCTCACATGGTCTCTCCTATCATTGCTATGCAGACGACACACAATTAATCTTCTCCTTTCCCCCTTCTGATGACCAGGTGGCGAATCGCATCTCTGCATGTCTGGCAGACATATCAGTGTGGATGACGGATCACCACCTCAAGCTGAACCTCGGCAAGACGGAGCTGCTTTTCCTCCCGGGGAAGGACTGCCCGTTCCATGATCTCGCCATCACGGTTGACAACTCCATTGTGTCCTCCTCCCAGAGCGCTAAGAACCTTGGCGTGATCCTGGACAACACCCTGTCGTTCTCAACCAACATCAAGGCGGTGGCCCGTTCCTGTAGGTTCATGCTCTACAACATCCGCAGAGTACGACCCTGCCTCACACAGGAAGCGGCGCAGGTCCTAATCCAGGCACTTGTCATCTCCCGTCTGGATTACTGCAACTCGCTGTTGGCTGGGCTCCCTGCCTGTGCCATTAAACCCCTTCAACTCATCCAGAATGCCGCAGCCCGTCTGGTGTTCAACCTTCCCAAGTTCTCTCACGTCACCCCGCTCCTCCGTTCTCTCCACTGGCTTCCAGTTGAAGCTCGCATCCGCTACAAGACCATGGTGCTTGCCTGCGGAGCTGTGAGGGGAACGGCACCTCAGTACCTCCAGGCTCTGATCAGGCCCTACACCCAAACAAGGGCACTGCGTTCATCCACCTCTGGCCTGCTCGCCTCCCTACCACTGAGGAAGTACAGCTCCCGCTCAGCCCAGTCAAAACTGTTCGCTGCTCTGGCCCACCAATGGTGGAACAAACTCCCTCACGACGCCAGGACAGCGGAGTCAATCACCACCTTCCGGAGACACCTGAAACCCCACCTCTTTAAGGAATACCTAGGATAGGATATGTAATCCCTCTCACCCCCCCCTTTAAGATTTAGATGCACTATTGTAAAGTGACTGTTCCACTGGATGTCATAAGGTGAATGCACCAATTTGTAAGTCGCTCTGGATAAGAGCGTCTGCTAACTGACTTAAATGTAAATGTAAATGTAGAGAGACAGACAGAGAGAAACAGACAGCCATGTAGAGAGACAGACAGAGAGAAACAGACAGCCATGTAGAGAGACAGACAGAGAGAAACAGACAGCCATGTAGAGACACAGACAGAGAGAAACAGACAGCCATGTAGAGAGACAGACAGAGAGAAACAGACAGCCATGTAGAGACAGACAGAGAGAAACAGACAGCCATGCAGAGAGACAGACAGAGAGAAACAGACAGCCATGTAGAGACAGACAGATAGAAACAGACAGCCATGTAGAGACAGACAGAGAGACACAGACAGCCATGTAGAGAGAGACAGAGAGAAACAGACAGCCATGCAGAGAGACAGACAGAGAGAAACAGACAGCCATGTAGAGACAGACAGAGAGAAACAGACAGCCATGTAAAGACAGACAGAGAGAAACAGACAGCCATGTAAAGACAGACAGCCATGTAGAGAAAGACAGATATAAACAGATAGCAATGAAGATAGACAGAGAGAAACAGACAGCCATGTAAAGACAGACAGCCATGTAGAGAGACAGAGAGAAACAGACAGCCATGAAGAGAGACAGAGAGAAACAGACAACCATGTAGAGAGACAGAGAGAAACAGACAGCCATGTCGAGAGAGACAGATATAAACATACAGCCATGTAGAGAGACACAGATATAAACAGACAGACATGTAGAGAGAGACAGATATAAACAGACAGCCATGTAGAGAGAGAGAGAGAAACAGACAGCCATGTAGAGAGAGAGAGAAACAGACAGCCATGTAGAGAGAGAGAGAGAAACAGACAGCCATGTAGAGAGAGAGAGAGAAACAGACAGCCATGTAGAGAGAGAGAGAAACAGACAGCCATGTAGAGAGAGAGAGAGAAACAGACAGCCATATAGAGAGACAGAGAGAAACAGACAGCCATGTAGAGAGACAAAGAGAAACAGACAGACATGTACAGAGACAGAGAGAAACAGACAGCCATGTAGAGAGACAGAGAGAAACAGACAGCCATGTAGAGAGACAGAGAGAAACAGACAGCCATGTAGAGAGAGAGAGAGAAACAGACAGCCATGTAGAGAGACAGAGAGAAACAGACAGCCATGTAGAGAGAGAGAGAGAGAAACAGACAGCCATGTAGAGAGACAGAGAGAAACAGACAGCCATGTAGAGAGACAGAGAGAAACAGACAGCCATGTAGAGAGACAGACAGAGAGAAACAGACAGCCATGTAAAGACAGACAGCCATGTAGAGAAAGACAGATATAAACAGACAACCATGTAGAGAGACAGAGAGAAACAGACAGCCATGTAGAGAGACAGACAGAGAGAAACAGACAGCCATGTAGAGAGACAGACAGAGAGAAACAGACAGCCATGTAGAGACAGACAGAGAGAAACAGACAGCCATGTAGAGACAGACAGAGAGACACAGACAGCCATGTAGAGAGAGACAGAGAGAAACAGACAGCCATGCAGAGAGACAGACAGAGAGAAACAGACAGCCATGTAGAGACAGACAGAGAGAAACAGACAGCCATGTAAAGACAGACAGCCATGTAGAGAAAGACAGATATAAACAGACAGCCATGTAGAGAGACAGAGAGAAACAGACAGCCATGAAGAGAGACAGAGAGAAACAGACAACCATGTAGAGAGACAGAGAGAAACAGACAGCCATGTAGAGAGAGACAGATATAAACAGACAGCCATGTATAGAGAGACAGAGAGAAACAGACAGCCATATAGAGAGAGACAGATATAAACAGACAGCCATGTAGAGATAGACAGATATAAACAGACAGCCATGAAGAGAGACAGAGAGAAACAGACATTCATGTAGAGAGAGAGAGAGAGAGAGACAGACAGTCATGTAGAGAGACACAGATATAAACAGACAGCCATGTAGAGAGACAGAGAGAAACAGACAGCCATGTAGAGAGAGAGAGAGAAACAGACAGCCATGTAGAGAGAGAGAGAGAAACAGACAGCCATGTAGAGAGACAGAGAGAAACAGACAGCCATGTAGAGAGACAGAGAGAAACAGACAGCCATGTAGAGAGACAGAGAGAAACAGACAGCCATGTAGAGAGACAGATATAAACAGACAGCCATGTAGAGAGAGAGAGAGAAACAGACAGTCATTTAGAGAGAGACAGATATAAACAGACAGCCATGTAGAGAGACAGTGAGAAACAGACAGCCATGTAGAGAGAGAGAAACAGACAGCCATGTAGAGAGAGAGAGAGAGAGAGAAACAGACAGCCATGTAGAGAGACACATATATAAACAGACAGCCATGTAGAGAGACAGAGAGAAACAGACAGCCATGTAGAGAGACAGACAGAGAGAAACAGACAGCCATGTAGAGAGAGAGAGAGAGAGAAACAGACAGCCATGTAGAGAGACACATATATAAACAGACAGCCATGTAGAGAGACAGAGAGAAACAGACAGCCATGTAGAGAGACAGAGAGAAACAGACAGCCATGTAGAGAGACAGAGAGAAACAGACAGCCATGTAGAGAGACAGAGAGAAACAGACAGCCATGTAGAGAGACAGAGAGAAACAGACAGCCATGTAGAGAGAGACAGAGAGAAACAGACAGCCATGTAGAGAGACAGAGAGAAACAGACAGCCATGTAGAGAGACAGAGAGAAACAGACAGCCATGTAGAGAGACAGAGAGAAACAGACAGCCATGTAGAGAGACAGAGAGAAACAGACAGCCATGTAGAGAGAGAGAGAAACAGACAGCCATGTAGAGAGAGAGAGAAACAGACAGCCATGTAGAGAGACAGAGAGAAACAGACAGCCATGTAGAGAGACAGAGAGAAACAGACAGCCATGTAGAGAGACAGAGAGAAACAGACAGCCATGTAGAGAGACAGAGAGAAACAGACAGCCATGTAGAGAGAGAGAGAAACAGACAGCCATGTAGAGAGAGAGAGAGAAACAGACAGCCATATAGAGAGACAGAGAGAAACAGACAGCCATGTAGAGAGACAAAGAGAAACAGACAGACATGTACAGAGACAGAGAGAAACAGACAGCCATGTAGAGAGAGAGAGAGAAACAGACAGCCATGTAGAGAGAGAGAGAGAAACAGACAGCCATGTAGAGAGAGAGAGAAACAGACAGCCATGTAGAGAGAGAGAGAGAAACAGACAGCCATATAGAGAGACAGAGAGAAACAGACAGCCATGTAGAGAGACAAAGAGAAACAGACAGACATGTACAGAGACAGAGAGAAACAGACAGCCATGTAGAGAGACAGAGAGAAACAGACAGCCATGTAGAGAGACAGAGAGAAACAGACAGCCATGTAGAGAGAGAGAGAGAAACAGACAGCCATGTAGAGAGACAGAGAGAAACAGACAGCCATGTAGAGAGAGAGAGAGAGAAACAGACAGCCATGTAGAGAGACAGAGAGAAACAGACAGCCATGTAGAGAGACAGAGAGAAACAGACAGCCATGTAGAGAGACAGACAGAGAGAAACAGACAGCCATGTAAAGACAGACAGCCATGTAGAGAAAGACAGATATAAACAGACAACCATGTAGAGAGACAGAGAGAAACAGACAGCCATGTAGAGAGACAGACAGAGAGAAACAGACAGCCATGTAGAGAGACAGACAGAGAGAAACAGACAGCCATGTAGAGACAGACAGAGAGAAACAGACAGCCATGTAGAGACAGACAGAGAGACACAGACAGCCATGTAGAGAGAGACAGAGAGAAACAGACAGCCATGCAGAGAGACAGACAGAGAGAAACAGACAGCCATGTAGAGACAGACAGAGAGAAACAGACAGCCATGTAAAGACAGACAGCCATGTAGAGAAAGACAGATATAAACAGACAGCCATGTAGAGAGACAGAGAGAAACAGACAGCCATGAAGAGAGACAGAGAGAAACAGACAACCATGTAGAGAGACAGAGAGAAACAGACAGCCATGTAGAGAGAGACAGATATAAACAGACAGCCATGTATAGAGAGACAGAGAGAAACAGACAGCCATGTAGAGAGAGACAGATATAAACAGACAGCCATGTAGAGATAGACAGATATAAACTGACAGCCATGAAGAGAGACAGAGAGAAACAGACATTCATGTAGAGAGAGAGAGAGAGAGAGAGAGACAGACAGTCATGTAGAGAGACACAGATATAAACAGACAGCCATGTAGAGAGACAGAGAGAAACAGACAGCCATGTAGAGAGAGAGAGAGAAACAGACAGCCATGTAGAGAGAGAGAGAGAAACAGACAGCCATGTAGAGAGACAGAGAGAAACAGACAGCCATGTAGAGAGACAGAGAGAAACAGACAGCCATGTAGAGAGACAGAGAGAAACAGACAGCCATGTAGAGAGACAGATATAAACAGACAGCCATGTAGAGAGAGAGAGAGAAACAGACAGTCATTTAGAGAGAGACAGATATAAACAGACAGCCATGTAGAGAGACAGTGAGAAACAGACAGCCATGTAGAGAGAGAGAAACAGACAGCCATGTAGAGAGAGAGAGAGAGAAAAAGACAGCCATGTAGAGAGACACATATATAAACAGACAGCCATGTAGAGAGACAGAGAGAAACAGACAGCCATGTAGAGAGACAGACAGAGAGAAACAGACAGCCATGTAGAGAGAGAGAGAGAGAAACAGACAGCCATGTAGAGAGACACATATATAAACAGACAGCCATGTAGAGAGACAGAGAGAAACAGACAGCCATGTAGAGAGACAGAGAAAACAGACAGCCATGTAGAGAGACAGAGAGAAACAGACAGCCATGTAGAGAGACAGAGAGAAACAGACAGCCATGTAGAGAGACAGAGAGAAACAGACAGCCATGTAGAGAGAGACAGAGAGAAACAGACAGCCATGTAGAGAGACAGAGAGAAACAGACAGCCATGTAGAACAGAGAGAAACAGACAGCCATGTAGAGAGACAGAGAGAAACAGACAGCCATGTAGAGAGACAGAGAGAAACAGACAGCCATGTAGAGAAAAAACAGACAGCCATGTAGAGAGAGAGAGAAACAGACAGCCATGTAGAGACAGAAAAACAGACAGCCATGTAGAGAGACAGAGAGAAACAGACAGCCATGTAGAGAGACAGAGAGAAACAGACAGCCATGTAGAGAGAGAGAGAAACAGACAGCCATGTAGAGAGAGAGAGAGAAACAGACAGTCATGTAGAGAGACAGAGAGAAACAGACAGCCATGTAGAGAGAGAGAGAAACAGACAGCCATGTAGAGAGACAGAGAGAAACAGACAGCCATGTAGAGAGACAGAGAGAAACAGACAGCCATGTAGAGAGACAGAGAGAAACAGACAGCCATGTAGAGAGACAGAGAGAAACAGACAGCCATGTAGAGAGACAGAGAGAAACAGACAGCCATGTAGAGAGACAGAGAGAAACAGACAGCCATGTAGAGAGAGAGAGAGAAACAGACAGCCATGTAGAGAGAGACAGACAGATGAAACAGACAGACAGCCATGTAGAGAGAGAGAGAGAAACAGACAGCCATGTAGAGAGAGAGAGAAACAGACAGCCACAGACAGCCATGTAGAGAGACAGAGAGAAACAGACAGCCATGTAGAGAGACAGAGAGAAACAGACAGCCATGTAGAGAGACAGAGAGAAACAGACAGCCATGTAGAGAGACAGAGAGAAACAGACAGCCATGTAGAGAGAGAGAGAAACAGACAGCCATGTAGAGAGACAGAGAGAAACAGACAGCCATGTAGAGAGAGAGAGAGAAACAGAAAGCCATGTAGAGAGACACAGATATAAACAGACAGCCATGTAAAGACAGACAGAGAGAAACAGACAGCCATGTAGAGAGACAGAGAGAAACAGACAGCCATGTAAAGACAGACAGAGAGAAACAGACAGCCATGTAGAGAGACAAAGAGAAACAGACAGCCATGTAGAGAGACAGAGAGAAACAGACAGCCATGTAGAGAGAGACAGATATAAACAGACAGCCATGTAGATAGAGACAGATATAAACAGACAGCCATGGAGAGACAGAGAGAAACAGACAGCCATGTAGAGACAGACAGAGAGAAACAGACAGCCATGTAGATAGAGACAGATATAAACAGACAGCCATGGAGAGACAGAGAGAAACAGACAGCCATGTAGAGACAGTAAGAGAGAAACAGACAGCCATGTAGAGACAGACAGGGAGAAACAGACAGCCATGTAAAGACAGACAGAGAGAAACAGACAGCCATGTAGATAGAGACAGATATAAACAGACAGCCATGTAGATAGAGACAGATATAAAAAGACAGCCATGTAGATAGAGACAGATATAAACAGACAGCCATGTAGATAGAGACAGATATAAAAAGACAGCCATGTAGAGAGACAGACAGAGAGAAACAGACAGCCATGTAGAGAGACAGACAGAGAGAAACAGACAGCCATGCAGAGAGACAGACAGAGAGAAACAGACAGCCATGTAGAGAAACAGACAGAGAGAAACAGTCAGCCATGTAGAGAGACAGACAGAGAGAAACAGACAGCCATGTAGAGAGACAGACAGAGAGAAACAGACAGCCATGTAGAGAGACAGACAGAGAGAAACAGACAGCCATGCAGAGAGACAGACAGAGAGAAACAGACAGCCATGTAGAGACAGACAGAGAGAAACAGACAGCCATGTAGAGATAGACAGAGAGAAACAGACAGCCATGCAGAGAGACAAACAGAGAGAAACAGACAGCCATGTAGAGACAGACAGAGAGAAACAGACAGCCATGTAAAGACAGACAGCCATGTAGAGAGACAGAGAGAAACAGACAGCCATGAAGAGAGACAGAGAGAAACAGACAGCCATGTAGAGAGAGACAGAGAAACAGACAGCCATGTAGAGAGAGAGAGAAACAGATAGCCATGTAGAGAGAGACAGAGAAACAGACAGACATGTAGAGAGAGACAGATATAAACAGACAGCCATGTAGAGAGACAGATATAAACAGACAGCCATGTAGAGAGACAGATATAAACAGACAGCCATGTAGAGAGACAGATATAAACAGACAGCCATGTAGAGAGAGAGAAACAGACAGCCATGTAGAGAGACAGAGAGAAACAGACAGCCATGTAGAGAGAGAGAGAGAAACAGACAGCCATGTAGAGAGAGAGAGAAACAGACAGCCATGTAGAGAGAGAGAGAAACAGACAGCCATGTAGAGAGAGAGAAACAGACAGCCATGTAGAGAGAGACAGAGAAACAGACAGACATGTAGAGAGAGACAGATATAAACAGACAGCCATGTAGAGAGACAGAGAGAAACAGACAGCCATGTAGAGAGAGACAGAGAAACAGACAGACATGTAGAGAGAGACAGATATAAACAGACAGCCATGTAGAGAGACAGAGAGAAACAGACAGCCATGTAGAGAGAGAGAAAAACAGACAGCCATGTAGAGAGACAGAGAAACAGACAGACATGTAGAGAGAGACAGATATAAACAGACAGCCATGTAGAGAGACAGATATAAACAGACAGCCATGTAGAGAGACAGATATAAACAGACAGCCATGTAGAGAGAGAGAGAGAAACAGACAGCCATGTAGAGAGACAGAGAGAAACAGACAGCCGTGTAGAGAGAGAGAAAAACAGACAGCCATGTAGAGAGAGACAGAGAAACAGACAGACTTGTAGAGAGAGACAGATATAAACAGACAGCCATGTAGAGAGACAGAGAGAAACAGACAGCCATGTAGAGAGAGACAGAGAAACAGACAGACATGTAGAGAGAGAGAGAGAAACAGACAGCCATGTAGAGAGAGAGAGAAACAGATAGCCATGTAGAGAGAGACAGAGAAACAGACAGACATGTAGAGAGAGACAGATATAAACAGACAGCCATGTAGAGAGACAGATATAAACAGACAGCCATGTAGAGAGACAGATATAAACAGACAGCCATGTAGAGAGACAGATATAAACAGACAGCCATGTAGAGAGAGAGAAACAGACAGCCATGTAGAGAGACAGAGAGAAACAGACAGCCATGTAGAGAGAGAGAGAGAAACAGACAGCCATGTAGAGAGAGAGAGAAACAGACAGCCATGTAGAGAGAGAGAGAAACAGACAGCCATGTAGAGAGAGAGAGAGAAACAGACAGCCATGTAGAGAGAGACAGAGAAACAGACAGACATGTAGAGAGAGACAGATATAAACAGACAGCCATGTAGAGAGACAGAGAGAAACAGACAGCCATGTAGAGAGAGACAGAGAAACAGACAGACATGTAGAGAGAGACAGATATAAACAGACAGCCATGTAGAGAGACAGAGAGAAACAGACAGCCATGTAGAGAGAGAAAAACAGACAGCCATGTAGAGAGAGACAGAGAAACAGACAGACATGTAGAGAGACAGATATAAACAGACAGCCATGTAGAGAGACAGATATAAACAGACAGCCATGTAGAGAGACAGATATAAACAGACAGCCATGTAGAGAGAGAGAGAGAAACAGACAGCCATGTAGAGAGACAGAGAGAAACAGACAGTCATGTAGAGAGAGACAGAGAAACAGACAGACATGTAGAGAGAGACAGATATAAACAGAAAGCCATGTAGAGAGAGAGAGAAACAGACAGCCGTGTAGAGAGAGAGAAAAACAGACAGCCATGTAGAGAGAGACAGAGAAACAGACAGACTTGTAGAGAGAGACAGATATAAACAGACAGCCATGTAGAGAGACAGAGAGAAACAGACAGCCATGTAGAGAGAGACAGAGAAACAGACAGACATGTAGAGAGAGACAGATATAAACAGACAGCCATGTAGAGAGACAGAGAGAAACAGACAGCCATGTAGAGAGACAGATATAAACAGACAGCCATGTAGAGAGAGAGAGAGAAACAGACAGCCATGTAGAGAGACAGAGAGAAACAGACAGCCATGTAGAGAGAGAGAGAAACAGACAGCCATGTAGAGAGAGAGAGAAACAGACAGCCATGTAGAGAGAGACAGAGAAACAGACAGCCATGTAGAGAGAGACAGATATACACAGACAGCCATGTAGAGAGACAAACAGAGAGAAACAGACAGCCATGTAGAGACAGACAGAGAGAAACAGACAGCCATGTAAAGACAGTCAGCCATGTAGAGAGACAGAGAGAAACAGACAGCCATGAAGAGAGACAGAGAGAAACAGACAACCATGTAGAGAGATAGAGAGAAACAGACAGCCATGTAGAGAGACACAGAGAGAAACAGACAGCCATGTAGAGAGAGACAGATATAAACAGACAGACATGTAGAGAGAGAGAGATATAAACAGACAGCCATGTAGAGAGAGAGAGAAAACAGACAGCCATGTAGAGAGAGAGAGAAAACAGACAGCCATGTAGAGAGAGAGAGAAACAGACAGCCATGTAGAGAGAGAGAGAAACAGACAGCCATGTAGAGAGAGACAGAGAAACAGACAGCCATGTAGAGAGAGACAGATATAAACAGACAGCCATGTAGAGAGAGAGAGAAACAGACAGCCATGTAGAGAGAGACAGAGAAACAGACAGACATGTAGAGAGAGACAGATATAAACAGAAAGCCATGTAGAGAGAGAGAGAAAACAGACAGCCATGTAGAGAGAGACAGAGAAACAGACAGACATGTAGAGAGAGACAGATATAAACAGACAGCCATGTAGAGAGACAGATATAAACAGACAGCCATGTAGAGAGACAGATAGAAACAGACAGCCATGTAGAGAGAGAGAAACAGACAGCCATGTAGAGAGACAGAGAGAAACAGACAGCCATGTAGAGAGAGAGAGAGAAACAGACAGCCATGTAGAGAGAGAGAGAAACAGACAGCCATGTAGAGAGAGAGAGAAACAGAAAGCCATGTAGAGAGAGAGAGAGAAACAGACAGCCATGTAGAGAGAGAGAGCAACAGACAGCCATGTAGAGAGAGACAGAGAAACAGACAGCCATGTAGAGAGAGACAGATATAAACAGACAGCCATGTAGAGAGACAGTGAGAAACAGACAGCCATGTAGAGAGAGAGAAACAGACAGCCATGTAGAGAGACAGAGAGAAACAGACAGCCATGTAGAGAGACAGAGAGAAACAGACAGCCATCGAGAGAGAGAGAGAGAGAAACAGACAGCCATGTAGAGATACAGAGAGAAACAGACAGCCATGTAGAGAGACAGAGAGAAACAGACAGCCATGAAGAGAGACAGAGAGAAACAGACAGCCATGTAGAGAGAGAGAGAAACAGACAGCCATGTAGAGAGAGAGAGAGAAACAGACAGCCATGTAGAGAGACAGATATAAACAGACAGCCATGTAGAGAGAGAGAAACAGACAGCCATGTAGAGAGACAGAGAGAAACAGACAGCCATGTAGAGAGAGAGAGAAACAGACAGCCATGTAGAGAGAGAGAGAAACAGACAGCCATGTAGAGAGAGAGAAACAGACAGCCATGTAGAGAGACAGAGAGAAACAGACAGCCATGTAGAAGAGAGAAACAGACAGCCATGTAGAGAGACAGAGAGAAACAGACAGCCATGTAGAGAGACAGATATAAACAGACAGCCATGTAGAGAGACAGATATAAACAGACAGCCATGTAGAGAGACAGATATAAACAGACAGCCATGTAGAGAGAGAGAAACAGACAGCCATGTAGAGAGACAGAGAGAAACAGACAGCCATGTAGAGAGAGAGAGAAACAGACAGCCATGTAGAGAGAGAGAAAACAGACAGCCATGTAGAGAGAGAGAAAACAGACAGCCATGTAGAGAGAGAGAGAGAAAACAGACAGCCATGTAGAGAGAGACAGAGAAACAGACAGACATGTAGAGAGAGACAGATATAAACAGACAGCCATGTAGAGAGACAGAGAGAAACAGACAGCCATGTAGAGAGAGACAGAGAAACAGACAGACATGTAGAGAGAGACAGATATAAACAGACAGCCATGTAGAGAGACAGAGAGAAACAGACAGCCATGTAGAGAGAGAAAAAACAGACAGCCATGTAGAGAGAGACAGAGAAACAGACAGACATGTAGAGAGAGACAGATATAAACAGACAGCCATGTAGAGAGACAGATATAAACAGACAGCCATGTAGAGAGACAGATATAAACAGACAGCCATGTAGAGAGAGAGAGAGAAACAGACAGCCATGTAGAGAGACAGAGAGAAACAGACAGTCATGTAGAGAGAGACAGAGAAACAGACAGACATGTAGAGAGAGACAGATATAAACAGAAAGCCATGTAGAGAGAGAGAGAGAAACAGACAGCCGTGTAGAGAGAGAGAAAAACAGACAGCCATGTAGAGAGAGACAGAGAAACAGACAGACTTGTAGAGAGAGACAGATATAAACAGACAGCCATGTAGAGAGACAGAGAGAAACAGACAGCCATGTAGAGAGAGAGAGAAACAGACAGCCATGTAGAGAGAGAGAGAAACAGACAGCCATGTAGAGAGAGACAGAGAAACAGACAGCCATGTAGAGAGAGACAGATATAAACAGACAGCCATGTAGAGAGAGAGAGAAACAGACAGCCATGTAGAGAGAGACAGAGAAACAGACAGACATGTAGAGAGAGACAGATATAAACAGAAAGCCATGTAGAGAGAGAGAGAGAAACAGACAGCCATGTAGAGAGAGACAGAGAAACAGACAGACATGTAGAGAGAGACAGATATAAACAGATATAAACAGCAGCCATGTAGAGAGACAGATATAAACAGACAGCCATGTAGAGAGACAGATAGAAACAGACAGCCATGTAGAGAGAGAGAAACAGACAGCCATGTAGAGAGACAGAGAGAAACAGACAGCCATGTAGAGAGAGAGAGAAACAGACAGCCATGTAGAGAGAGAGAGAAACAGACAGCCATGTAGAGAGAGAGAGAAACAGAAAGCCATGTAGAGAGAGAGAGAGAAACAGACAGCCATGTAGAGAGAGAGAGCAACAGACAGCCATGTAGAGAGAGACAGAGAAACAGACAGCCATGTAGAGAGAGACAGATATAAACAGACAGCCATGTAGAGAGACAGTGAGAAACAGACAGCCATGTAGAGAGAGAGAAACAGACAGCCATGTAGAGAGACAGAGAGAAACAGACAGCCATGTAGAGAGACAGAGAGAAACAGACAGCCATCGAGAGAGAGAGAGAGAGAAACAGACAGCCATGTAGAGATACAGAGAGAAACAGACAGACAGCCATGTAGAGAGACAGAGAGAAACAGACAGCCATGAAGAGAGACAGAGAGAAACAGACAGCCATGTAGAGAGAGAGAGAAACAGACAGCCATGTAGAGAGAGAGAGAGAAACAGACAGCCATGTAGAGAGACAGATATAAACAGACAGCCATGTAGAGAAGAAACAGACAGCCATGTAGAGAGACAGAGAGAAACAGACAGCCATGTAGAGAGAGAGAGAAAACAGACAGCCATGTAGAGAGAGAGAAACAGACAGCCATGTAGAGAGAGAGAAACAGACAGCCATGTAGAGAGACAGAGAGAAACAGACAGCCATGTAGAGAGACAGAGAGAAACAGACAGCCATGTAGAGAGACAGAGAGAAACAGACAGCCATGTAGAGAGACAGATATAAACAGACAGCCATGTAGAGAGACAGATATAAACAGACAGCCATGTAGAGAGACAGATATAAACAGACAGCCATGTAGAGAGAGAGAAACAGACAGCCATGTAGAGAGAGACAGAGAGAAACAGACAGCCATGTAGAGAGAGAGAGAAACAGACAGCCATGTAGAGAGAGAGAGAAACAGACAGCCATGTAGAGAGAGAGAGAAACAGACAGCCATGTAGAGAGAGAGAGAGAGAAACAGACAGCCATGTAGAGAGAGACAGAGAAACAGACAGACATGTAGAGAGAGACAGATATAAACAGACAGCCATGTAGAGAGACAGAGAGAAACAGACAGCCATGTAGAGAGAGACAGAGAAACAGACAGACATGTAGAGAGAGACAGATATAAACAGACAGCCATGTAGAGAGACAGAGAGAAACAGACAGCCATGTAGAGAGAGAGAAAAACAGACAGCCATGTAGAGAGAGACAGAGAAACAGACAGACATGTAGAGAGAGACAGATATAAACAGACAGCCATGTAGAGAGACAGATATAAACAGACAGCCATGTAGAGAGACAGATATAAACAGACAGCCATGTAGAGAGAGAGAGAGAAACAGACAGCCATGTAGAGAGACAGAGAGAAACAGACAGTCATGTAGAGAGAGACAGAGAAACAGACAGACATGTAGAGAGAGACAGATATAAACAGAAAGCCATGTAGAGAGAGAGAGAGAAACAGACAGCCGTGTAGAGAGAGAGAAAAACAGACAGCCATGTAGAGAGAGACAGAGAAACAGACAGACTTGTAGAGAGAGACAGATATAAACAGACAGCCATGTAGAGAGACAGAGAGAAACAGACAGCCATGTAGAGAGAGACAGAGAAACAGACAGACATGTAGAGAGAGACAGATATAAACAGACAGCCATGTAGAGAGACAGAGAGAAACAGACAGCCATGTAGAGAGACAGATATGAACAGACAGCCATGTAGAGAGAGAGAGAGAAACAGACAGCCATGTAGAGAGAGAGAGAAACAGACAGCCATGTAGAGAGAGAGAGAAACAGACAGCCATGTAGAGAGAGAGAGAGAAACAGACAGCCATGTAGAGAGAGACAGAGAAACAGACAGACATGTAGAGAGAGACAGATATAAACAGACAGCCATGTAGAGAGACAGAGAGAAACAGACAGCCATGTAGAGAGAGACAGAGAAACAGACAGACATGTAGAGAGAGACAGATATAAACAGACAGCCATGTAGAGAGACAGAGAGAAACAGACAGCCATGTAGAGAGAGAGAAAAACAGACAGCCATGTAGAGAGAGACAGAGAAACAGACAGACATGTAGAGAGAGACAGATATAAACAGACAGCCATGTAGAGAGACAGATATAAACAGACAGCCATGTAGAGAGACAGATATAAACAGACAGCCATGTAGAGAGAGAGAGAGAAACAGACAGCCATGTAGAGAGACAGAGAGAAACAGACAGTCATGTAGAGAGAGACAGAGAAACAGACAGACATGTAGAGAGAGACAGATATAAACAGAAAGCCATGTAGAGAGAGAGAGAGAAACAGACAGCCGTGTAGAGAGAGAGAAAAACAGACAGCCATGTAGAGAGAGACAGAGAAACAGACAGACTTGTAGAGAGAGACAGATATAAACAGACAGCCATGTAGAGAGACAGAGAGAAACAGACAGCCATGTAGAGAGAGACAGAGAAACAGACAGACATGTAGAGAGAGACAGATATAAACAGACAGCCATGTAGAGAGACAGAGAGAAACAGACAGCCATGTAGAGAGACAGATATAAACAGACAGCCATGTAGAGAGAGAGAGAGAAACAGACAGCCATGTAGAGAGACAGAGAGAAACAGACAGCCATGTAGAGAGAGAGAGAAACAGACAGCCATGTAGAGAGAGAGAAAACAGACAGCCATGTAGAGAGAGACAGAGAAACAGACAGCCATGTAGAGAGAGACAGATATACACAGACAGCCATGTAGAGAGACAAACAGAGAGAAACAGACAGCCATGTAGAGACAGACAGAGAGAAACAGACAGCCATGTAAAGACAGTCAGCCATGTAGAGAGACAGAGAGAAACAGACAGCCATGAAGAGAGACAGAGAGAAACAGACAACCATGTAGAGAGATAGAGAGAAACAGACAGCCATGTAGAGAGACACAGAGAGAAACAGACAGCCATGTAGAGAGAGACAGATATAAACAGACAGACATGTAGAGAGAGAGAGAGATAAACAGACAGCCATGTAGAGAGACAGAGAGAAACAGACAGCCATGTAGAGAGAGAGAGAAACAGACAGCCATGTAGAGAGAGAGAGAAACAGACAGCCATGTAGAGAGAGAGAGAAACAGACAGCCATGTAGAGAGAGAGAGAGAAACAGACAGCCATGTAGAGAGAGACAGATATAAACAGACAGCCATGTAGAGAGAGAGAAAACAGACAGCCATGTAGAGAGAGACAGAGAAACAGACAGACATGTAGAGAGAGACAGATATAAACAGAAAGCCATGTAGAGAGAGAGAGAAAACAGACAGCCATGTAGAGAGAGACAGAGAAACAGACAGACATGTAGAGAGAGACAGATATAAACAGACAGCCATGTAGAGAGACAGATATAAACAGACAGCCATGTAGAGAGACAGATAGAAACAGACAGCCATGTAGAGAGAGAAAACAGACAGCCATGTAGAGAGACAGAGAGAAACAGACAGCCATGTAGAGAGAGAGAGAAACAGACAGCCATGTAGAGAGAGAGAGAAACAGACAGCCATGTAGAGAGAGAGAGAAACAGAAAGC
This sequence comes from Oncorhynchus gorbuscha, assembly GCF_021184085.1. Taxonomy (NCBI): domain Eukaryota; kingdom Metazoa; phylum Chordata; class Actinopteri; order Salmoniformes; family Salmonidae; genus Oncorhynchus; species Oncorhynchus gorbuscha. The sequence goes on from NW_025745025.1 coordinate 55,428, forward strand.
CATGTAGAGAGAGAGAGAGAAACAGACAGCCATGTAGAGAGAGAGAGCAACAGACAGCCATGTAGAGAGAGACAGAGAAACAGACAGCCATGTAGAGAGAGACAGATATAAACAGACAGCCATGTAGAGAGACAGTGAGAAACAGACAGCCATGTAGAGAGAGAGAAACAGACAGCCATGTAGAGAGACAGAGAGAAACAGACAGCCATGTAGAGAGACAGAGAGAAACAGACAGCCATCGAGAGAGAGAGAGAGAGAAACAGACAGCCATGTAGAGATACAGAGAGAAACAGACAGCCATGTAGAGAGACAGAGAGAAACAGACAGCCATGAAGAGAGACAGAGAGAAACAGACAGCCATGTAGAGAGAGAGAGAAACAGACAGCCATGTAGAGAGAGAGAGAGAAACAGACAGCCATGTAGAGAGACAGATATAAACAGACAGCCATGTAGAGAGAGAGAAACAGACAGCCATGTAGAGAGACAGAGAGAAACAGACAGCCATGTAGAGAGAGAGAGAAACAGACAGCCATGTAGAGAGAGAGAGAAACAGACAGCCATGTAGAGAGAGAGAAACAGACAGCCATGTAGAGAGACAGAGAGAAACAGACAGCCATGTAGAGAGACAGAGAGAAACAGACAGCCATGTAGAGAGACAGAGAGAAACAGACAGCCATGTAGAGAGACAGATATAAACAGACAGCCATGTAGAGAGACAGATATAAACAGACAGCCATGTAGAGAGACAGATATAAACAGACAGCCATGTAGAGAGAGAGAAACAGACAGCCATGTAGAGAGACAGAGAGAAACAGACAGCCATGTAGAGAGAGAGAGAAACAGACAGCCATGTAGAGAGAGAGAGAAACAGACAGCCATGTAGAGAGAGAGAGAAACAGACAGCCATGTAGAGAGAGAGAGAGAGAAACAGACAGCCATGTAGAGAGAGACAGAGAAACAGACAGACATGTAGAGAGAGACAGATATAAACAGACAGCCATGTAGAGAGACAGAGAGAAACAGACAGCCATGTAGAGAGAGACAGAGAAACAGACAGACATGTAGAGAGAGACAGATATAAACAGACAGCCATGTAGAGAGACAGAGAGAAACAGACAGCCATGTAGAGAGAGAGAAAAACAGACAGCCATGTAGAGAGAGACAGAGAAACAGACAGACATGTAGAGAGAGACAGATATAAACAGACAGCCATGTAGAGAGACAGATATAAACAGACAGCCATGTAGAGAGACAGATATAAACAGACAGCCATGTAGAGAGAGAGAGAAACAGACAGCCATGTAGAGAGACAGAGAGAAACAGACAGTCATGTAGAGAGAGACAGAGAAACAGACAGACATGTAGAGAGAGACAGATATAAACAGAAAGCCATGTAGAGAGAGAGAGAGAAACAGACAGCCGTGTAGAGAGAGAGAAAAACAGACAGCCATGTAGAGAGAGACAGAGAAACAGACAGACTTGTAGAGAGAGACAGATATAAACAGACAGCCATGTAGAGAGACAGAGAGAAACAGACAGCCATGTAGAGAGAGACAGAGAAACAGACAGACATGTAGAGAGAGACAGATATAAACAGACAGCCATGTAGAGAGACAGAGAGAAACAGACAGCCATGTAGAGAGACAGATATGAACAGACAGCCATGTAGAGAGAGAGAGAGAAACAGACAGCCATGTAGAGAGACAGAGAGAAACAGACAGCCATGTAGAGAGAGAGAGAAACAGACAGCCATGTAGAGAGAGAGAGAAACAGACAGCCATGTAGAGAGAGACAGAGAAACAGACAGCCATGTAGAGAGAGACAGATATACACAGACAGCCATGTAGAGAGACAAACAGAGAGAAACAGACAGCCATGTAGAGACAGACAGAGAGAAACAGACAGCCATGTAAAGACAGTCAGCCATGTAGAGAGACAGAGAGAAACAGACAGCCATGAAGAGAGACAGAGAGAAACAGACAACCATGTAGAGAGATAGAGAGAAACAGACAGCCATGTAGAGAGACACAGAGAGAAACAGACAGCCATGTAGAGAGAGACAGATATAAACAGACAGACATGTAGAGAGAGAGAGATATAAACAGACAGCCATGTAGAGAGAGAGAGAGAAACAGACAGCCATGTAGAGAGAGAGAGAGAAACAGACAGCCATGTAGAGAGAGAGAGAAACAGACAGCCATGTAGAGAGAGAGAGAAACAGACAGCCATGTAGAGAGAGACAGAGAAACAGACAGCCATGTAGAGAGAGACAGATATAAACAGACAGCCATGTAGAGAGAGAGAGAAACAGACAGCCATGTAGAGAGAGACAGAGAAACAGACAGACATGTAGAGAGAGACAGATATAAACAGAAAGCCATGTAGAGAGAGAGAGAGAAACAGACAGCCATGTAGAGAGAGACAGAGAAACAGACAGACATGTAGAGAGAGACAGATATAAACAGACAGCCATGTAGAGAGACAGATATAAACAGACAGCCATGTAGAGAGACAGATAGAAACAGACAGCCATGTAGAGAGAGAGAAACAGACAGCCATGTAGAGAGACAGAGAGAAACAGACAGCCATGTAGAGAGAGAGAGAAACAGATAGCCATGTAGAGAGAGAGAGAAACAGACAGCCATGTAGAGAGAGAGAAACAGAAAGCCATGTAGAGAGAGAGAGAGAAACAGACAGCCATGTAGAGAGAGAGAGCAACAGACAGCCATGTAGAGAGAGACAGAGAAACAGACAGCCATGTAGAGAGAGACAGATATAAACAGACAGCCATGTAGAGAGACAGTGAGAAACAGACAGCCATGTAGAGAGAGAGAAACAGACAGCCATGTAGAGAGACAGAGAGAAACAGACAGCCATGTAGAGAGACAGAGAGAAACAGACAGCCATCGAGAGAGAGAGAGAGAGAAACAGACAGCCATGTAGAGATACAGAGAGAAACAGACAGCCATGTAGAGAGACAGAGAGAAACAGACAGCCATGAAGAGAGACAGAGAGAAACAGACAGCCATGTAGAGAGAGACAGAGAAACAGACAGACATGTAGAGAGAGACAGATATAAACAGAAAGCCATGTAGAGAGAGAGAGAGAAACAGACAGCCATGTAGAGAGAGAGAGAAACAGACAGCCATGTAGAGAGAGACAGAGAAACAGACAGCCATGTAGAGAGAGACAGATATAAACAGACAGCCATGTAGAGAGACAGTGAGAAACAGACAGCCATGTAGAGAGAGAGAAACAGACAGCCATGTAGAGAGACAGAGAGAAACAGACAGCCATGTAGAGAGACAGAGAGAAACAGACAGCCATCGAGAGAGAGAGAAAAACAGACAGCCATGAAGAGAGACAGAGAGAAACAGACAGCCATGTAGAGAGAGACAGAGAAACAGACAGACATGTAGAGAGAGACAGATATAAACAGAAAGCCATGTAGAGAGAGAGAGAGAAACAGACAGCCGTGTAGAGAGAGAAAAAACAGACAGCCATGTAGAGAGAGACAGAGAAACAGACATACATGTAGAGAGAGACAGATATAAACAGACAGCCATGTAGAGAGACAGAGAGAAACAGACAGCCATGTAGAGAGAGACAGAGAAACAGACAGACATGTAGAGAGAGACAGATATAAACAGACAGCCATGTAGAGAGACAGAGAGAAACAGACAGCCATGTAGAGAGAGAGAAAAACAGACAGCCATGTAGAGAGAGACAGAGAAACAGACAGACATGTAGAGAGAGACAGATATAAACAGACAGCCATGTAGAGAGACAGATATAAACAGACAGCCATGTAGAGAGACAGATATAAACAGACAGCCATGTAGAGAGAGAGAGAGAAACAGACAGCCATGTAGAGAGACAGAGAGACACAGACAGCCATGTAGAGAGAGACAGAGAAACAGACAGACATGTAGAGACAGACAGTGAGAAACAGACAGCCATGCAGAGAGACAGAGAGAAACAGACAGCCATGTAGAGACAGACAGAGAGAAACAGACAGCCATGCAGAGAGACAGACAGAGAGAAACAGACAGCCGTGCAGAGAGACAGACAGAGAGAAACAGACAGCCATGTAGAGACAGACAGTGAGAAACAGACAGCCATGCAGAGAGACAGACAGAGAGAAACAGACAGCCATGTAGAGAGACAGAGATATAAACAGACAGACATGTACAGAGAGACAGATATAAACAGACAGCCATGTAGAGAGAGACAGAGAGAAACAGACAGCCATGTAGAGAGACACAGATATAAACAGACAGACATGTACAGAGAGACAGAGAGAAACAGACAGCCATGTAGAGAGAGAGAGAAACAGACAGCCATGTAGAGAGAGAGAGAGAAACAGACAGCCATGTAGAGAGAGAGAGAAACAGACAGCCATGTAGAGAGAGAGAGAGAAACAGACAGCCATGTAGAGAGAGAAAAACAGACAGCCATGTAGAGAGAGAGAGAAACAGACAGCCATGTAGAGACAGACAGTGAGAAACAGACAGCCATGCAGAGAGACAGAGAGAAACAGACAGCCATGTAGAGACAGACAGAGAGAAACAGACAGCCATGCAGAGAGACAGACAGAGAGAAACAGACAGCCGTGCAGAGAGACAGACAGAGAGAAACAGACAGCCATGTAGAGACAGACAGTGAGAAACAGACAGCCATGTAGAGAGAGACAGAGAAACAGACAGACATGTAGAGAGAGACAGATATAAACAGAAAGCCATGTAGAGAGAGAGAGAGAAACAGACAGCCGTGTAGAGAGAGAGAAAAACAGACAGCCATGTAGAGAGAGACAGAGAAAGAGACATACATGTAGAGAGAGACAGATATAAACAGACAGCCATGTAGAGAGACAGAGAGAAACAGACAGCCATGTAGAGAGAGACAGAGAAACAGACAGACATGTAGAGAGAGACAGATATAAACAGACAGCCATGTAGAGAGACAGAGAGAAACAGACAGCCATGTAGAGAGAGAGAAAAACAGACAGCCATGTAGAGAGAGACAGAGAAACAGACAGACATGTAGAGAGAGACAGATATAAACAGACAGCCATGTAGAGAGACAGATATAAACAGACAGCCATGTAGAGAGACAGATATAAACAGACAGCCATGTAGAGAGAGAGAGAGAAACAGACAGCCATGTAGAGAGACAGAGAGACACAGACAGCCATGTAGAGAGAGACAGAGAAACAGACAGACATGTAGAGACAGACAGTGAGAAACAGACAGCCATGCAGAGAGACAGAGAGAAACAGACAGCCATGTAGAGACAGACAGAGAGAAACAGACAGCCATGCAGAGAGACAGACAGAGAGAAACAGACAGCCGTGCAGAGAGACAGACAGAGAGAAACAGACAGCCATGTAGAGACAGACAGTGAGAAACAGACAGCCATGCAGAGAGACAGACAGAGAGAAACAGACAGCCATGTAGAGAGACAGAGATATAAACAGACAGACATGTACAGAGAGACAGATATAAACAGACAGCCATGTAGAGAGAGACAGAGAGAAACAGACAGCCATGTAGAGAGACACAGATATAAACAGACAGACATGTACAGAGAGACAGAGAGAAACAGACAGCCATGTAGAGAGAGAGAGAAACAGACAGCCATGTAGAGAGAGAGAGAGAGAAACAGACAGCCATGTAGAGAGAGAGAGAAACAGACAGCCATGTAGAGAGAGAGAGAGAAACAGACAGCCATGTAGAGAGAGAGAGAAACAGACAGCCATGTAGAGAGAGAGAGAAACAGACAGCCATGTAGAGACAGACAGTGAGAAACAGACAGCCATGCAGAGAGACAGAGAGAAACAGACAGCCATGTAGAGACAGACAGAGAGAAACAGACAGCCATGCAGAGAGACAGACAGAGAGAAACAGACAGCCGTGCAGAGAGACAGACAGAGAGAAACAGACAGCCATGTAGAGACAGACAGTGAGAAACAGACAGCCATGTAGAGAGAGACAGATATAAACAGACAGACATGTAGAGAGAGAGAGATATAAACAGACAGCCATGTAGAGAGAGAGAGAAAACAGACAGCCATGTAGAGAGAGAGAGAGAAACAGACAGCCATGTAGAGAGAGAGAGAAACAGACAGCCATGTAGAGAGAGAGAGAAACAGACAGCCATGTAGAGAGAGACAGAGAAACAGACAGCCATGTAGAGAGAGACAGATATAAACAGACAGCCATGTAGAGAGAGAGAGAAACAGACAGCCATGTAGAGAGAGACAGAGAAACAGACAGACATGTAGAGAGAGACAGATATAAACAGAAAGCCATGTAGAGAGAGAGAGAGAGAAACAGACAGCCATGTAGAGAGAGACAGAGAAACAGACAGACATGTAGAGAGAGACAGATATAAACAGACAGCCATGTAGAGAGACAGATATAAACAGACAGCCATGTAGAGAGACAGATAGAAACAGACAGCCATGTAGAGAGAGAGAAACAGACAGCCATGTAGAGAGACAGAGAGAAACAGACAGCCATGTAGAGAGAGAGAAAACAGATAGCCATGTAGAGAGAGAGAGAAACAGACAGCCATGTAGAGAGAGAGAAACAGAAAGCCATGTAGAGAGAGAGAGAGAAACAGACAGCCATGTAGAGAGAGAGAGCAACAGACAGCCATGTAGAGAGAGACAGAGAAACAGACAGCCATGTAGAGAGAGACAGATATAAACAGACAGCCATGTAGAGAGACAGTGAGAAACAGACAGCCATGTAGAGAGAGAGAAACAGACAGCCATGTAGAGAGACAGAGAGAAACAGACAGCCATGTAGAGAGACAGAGAGAAACAGACAGCCATCGAGAGAGAGAGAGAGAAAACAGACAGCCATGTAGAGATACAGAGAGAAACAGACAGCCATGTAGAGAGACAGAGAGAAACAGACAGCCATGAAGAGAGACAGAGAGAAACAGACAGCCATGTAGAGAGAGACAGAGAAACAGACAGACATGTAGAGAGAGACAGATATAAACAGAAAGCCATGTAGAGAGAGAGAGAGAAACAGACAGCCATGTAGAGAGAGAGAGAAACAGACAGCCATGTAGAGAGAGACAGAGAAACAGACAGCCATGTAGAGAGAGACAGATATAAACAGACAGCCATGTAGAGAGACAGTGAGAAACAGACAGCCATGTAGAGAGAGAGAAACAGACAGCCATGTAGAGAGACAGAGAGAAACAGACAGCCATGTAGAGAGACAGAGAGAAACAGACAGCCATCGAGAGAGAGAGAAACAGACAGCCATGAAGAGAGACAGAGAGAAACAGACAGCCATGTAGAGAGAGACAGAGAAACAGACAGACATGTAGAGAGAGACAGATATAAACAGAAAGCCATGTAGAGAGAGAGAGAGAAACAGACAGCCGTGTAGAGAGAGAGAAAAACAGACAGCCATGTAGAGAGAGACAGAGAAACAGACATACATGTAGAGAGAGACAGATATAAACAGACAGCCATGTAGAGAGACAGAGAGAAACAGACAGCCATGTAGAGAGAGACAGAGAAACAGACAGACATGTAGAGAGAGACAGATATAAACAGACAGCCATGTAGAGAGACAGAGAGAAACAGACAGCCATGTAGAGAGAGAGAAAAACAGACAGCCATGTAGAGAGAGACAGAGAAACAGACAGACATGTAGAGAGAGACAGATATAAACAGACAGCCATGTAGAGAGACAGATATAAACAGACAGCCATGTAGAGAGACAGATATAAACAGACAGCCATGTAGAGAGAGAGAGAAAACAGACAGCCATGTAGAGAGACAGAGAGACACAGACAGCCATGTAGAGAGAGACAGAGAAACAGACAGACATGTAGAGACAGACAGTGAGAAACAGACAGCCATGCAGAGAGACAGAGAGAAACAGACAGCCATGTAGAGACAGACAGAGAGAAACAGACAGCCATGCAGAGAGACAGACAGAGAGAAACAGACAGCCGTGCAGAGAGACAGACAGAGAGAAACAGACAGCCATGTAGAGACAGACAGTGAGAAACAGACAGCCATGCAGAGAGACAGACAGAGAGAAACAGACAGCCATGTAGAGAGACAGAGATATAAACAGACAGACATGTACAGAGAGACAGATATAAACAGACAGCCATGTAGAGAGAGACAGAGAGAAACAGACAGCCATGTAGAGAGACACAGATATAAACAGACAGACATGTACAGAGAGACAGAGAGAAACAGACAGCCATGTAGAGAGAGAGACAGCCAACAGACAGCCATGTAGAGAGAGACAGAGAAACAGACAGACATGTAGAGAGAGACAGATATAAACAGAAAGCCATGTAGAGAGAGAGAGAGAGAAACAGACAGCCATGTAGAGAGAGACAGAGAAACAGACAGACATGTAGAGAGAGACAGATATAAACAGACAGCCATGTAGAGAGACAGATATAAACAGACAGCCATGTAGAGAGACAGATAGAAACAGACAGCCATGTAGAGAGAGAAAAACAGACAGCCATGTAGAGAGACAGAGAGAAACAGACAGCCATGTAGAGAGAGAGAGAAACAGATAGCCATGTAGAGAGAGAGAGAAACAGACAGCCATGTAGAGAGAGAGAAACAGAAAGCCATGTAGAGAGAGAGAGAGAAACAGACAGCCATGTAGAGAGAGAGAGCAACAGACAGCCATGTAGAGAGAGACAGAGAAACAGACAGCCATGTAGAGAGACAGAGAGAAACAGACAGCCATGTAGAGAGAGAGAAAAACAGACAGCCATGTAGAGAGAGACAGAGAAACAGACAGACATGTAGAGAGAGACAGATATAAACAGACAGCCATGTAGAGAGACAGATATAAACAGACAGCCATGTAGAGAGACAGATATAAACAGACAGCCATGTAGAGAGAGAGAGAGAAACAGACAGCCATGTAGAGAGACAGAGAGACACAGACAGCCATGTAGAGAGAGACAGAGAAACAGACAGACATGTAGAGACAGACAGTGAGAAACAGACAGCCATGCAGAGAGACAGAGAGAAACAGACAGCCATGTAGAGACAGACAGAGAGAAACAGACAGCCATGCAGAGAGACAGACAGAGAGAAACAGACAGCCGTGCAGAGAGACAGACAGAGAGAAACAGACAGCCATGTAGAGACAGACAGTGAGAAACAGACAGCCATGCAGAGAGACAGACAGAGAGAAACAGACAGCCATGTAGAGAGACAGAGATATAAACAGACAGACATGTACAGAGAGACAGATATAAACAGACAGCCATGTAGAGAGAGACAGAGAGAAACAGACAGCCATGTACAGAGACACAGATATAAACAGACAGCCATGTACAGAGAGACAGAGAGAAACAGACAGCCATGTAGAGAGAGAGAGAGAAACAGACAGCCATGTAGAGAGAGAGAGAAACAGACAGCCATGTAGAGAGAGAGAGAAACAGACAGCCATGTAGAGAGAGAGAGAGAAACAGACAGCCATGTAGAGAGAGAGAGAAACAGACAGCCATGTAGAGAGAGAGAGAAACAGACAGCCATGTAGAGACAGACAGTGAGAAACAGACAGCCATGCAGAGAGACAGAGAGAAACAGACAGCCATGTAGAGACAGACAGAGAGAAACAGACAGCCATGCAGAGAGACAGACAGAGAGAAACAGACAGCCGTGCAGAGAGACAGACAGAGAGAAACAGACAGCCATGTAGAGACAGACAGTGAGAAACAGACAGCCATGTAGAGAGAGACAGATATAAACAGACAGACATGTAGAGAGAGAGAGATATAAACAGACAGCCATGTAGAGAGAGAGAGAGAAACAGACAGCCATGTAGAGAGAGAGAGAGAAACAGACAGCCATGTAGAGAGAGAGAGAAACAGACAGCCATGTAGAGAGAGAGAGAAACAGACAGCCATGTAGAGAGAGACAGAGAAACAGACAGCCATGTAGAGAGAGACAGATATAAACAGACAGCCATGTAGAGAGAGAGAGAAACAGACAGCCATGTAGAGAGAGACAGAGAAACAGACAGACATGTAGAGAGAGACAGATATAAACAGAAAGCCATGTAGAGAGAGAGAGAAAAACAGACAGCCATGTAGAGAGAGACAGAGAAACAGACAGACATGTAGAGAGAGACAGATATAAACAGACAGCCATGTAGAGAGACAGATATAAACAGACAGCCATGTAGAGAGACAGATAGAAACAGACAGCCATGTAGAGAGAGAGAAACAGACAGCCATGTAGAGAGACAGAGAGAAACAGACAGCCATGTAGAGAGAGAGAGAAACAGATAGCCATGTAGAGAGAGAGAGAAACAGACAGCCATGTAGAGAGAGAGAAACAGAAAGCCATGTAGAGAGAGAGAGAGAAACAGACAGCCATGTAGAGAGAGAGAGCAACAGACAGCCATGTAGAGAGAGACAGAGAAACAGACAGCCATGTAGAGAGAGACAGATATAAACAGACAGCCATGTAGAGAGACAGTGAGAAACAGACAGCCATGTAGAGAGAGAGAAACAGACAGCCATGTAGAGAGACAGAGAGAAACAGACAGCCATGTAGAGAGACAGAGAGAAACAGACAGCCATCGAGAGAGAGAGAGAGAGAAACAGACAGCCATGTAGAGATACAGAGAGAAACAGACAGCCATGTAGAGAGACAGAGAGAAACAGACAGCCATGAAGAGAGACAGAGAGAAACAGACAGCCATGTAGAGAGAGACAGAGAAACAGACAGACATGTAGAGAGAGACAGATATAAACAGAAAGCCATGTAGAGAGAGAGAGAGAAACAGACAGCCATGTAGAGAGAGAGAGAAACAGACAGCCATGTAGAGAGAGACAGAGAAACAGACAGCCATGTAGAGAGAGACAGATATAAACAGACAGCCATGTAGAGAGACAGTGAGAAACAGACAGCCATGTAGAGAGAGAGAAACAGACAGCCATGTAGAGAGACAGAGAGAAACAGACAGCCATGTAGAGAGACAGAGAGAAACAGACAGCCATCGAGAGAGAGAGAAACAGACAGCCATGAAGAGAGACAGAGAGAAACAGACAGCCATGTAGAGAGAGACAGAGAAACAGACAGACATGTAGAGAGAGACAGATATAAACAGAAAGCCATGTAGAGAGAGAGAGAGAAACAGACAGCCGTGTAGAGAGAGAAAAAACAGACAGCCATGTAGAGAGAGACAGAGAAACAGACATACATGTAGAGAGAGACAGATATAAACAGACAGCCATGTAGAGAGACAGAGAGAAACAGACAGCCATGTAGAGAGAGACAGAGAAACAGACAGACATGTAGAGAGAGACAGATATAAACAGACAGCCATGTAGAGAGACAGAGAGAAACAGACAGCCATGTAGAGAGAGAGAAAAACAGACAGCCATGTAGAGAGAGACAGAGAAACAGACATACATGTAGAGAGAGACAGATATAAACAGACAGCCATGTAGAGAGACAGATATAAACAGACAGCCATGTAGAGAGACAGATATAAACAGACAGCCATGTAGAGAGAGAGAGAAAACAGACAGCCATGTAGAGAGACAGAGAGACACAGACAGCCATGTAGAGAGAGACAGAGAAACAGACAGACATGTAGAGACAGACAGTGAGAAACAGACAGCCATGCAGAGAGACAGAGAGAAACAGACAGCCATGTAGAGACAGACAGAGAGAAACAGACAGCCATGCAGAGAGACAGACAGAGAGAAACAGACAGCCGTGCAGAGAGACAGACAGAGAGAAACAGACAGCCATGTAGAGACAGACAGTGAGAAACAGACAGCCATGCAGAGAGACAGACAGAGAGAAACAGACAGCCATGTAGAGAGACAGAGATATAAACAGACAGACATGTACAGAGAGACAGATATAAACAGACAGCCATGTAGAGAGAGACAGAGAGAAACAGACAGCCATGTAGAGAGACACAGATATAAACAGACAGACATGTACAGAGAGACAGAGAGAAACAGACAGCCATGTAGAGAGAGAGAGAAACAGACAGCCATGTAGAGAGAGACAGAGAAACAGACAGACATGTAGAGAGAGACAGATATAAACAGAAAGCCATGTAGAGAGAGAGAGAGAGAAACAGACAGCCATGTAGAGAGAGACAGAGAAACAGACAGACATGTAGAGAGAGACAGATATAAACAGACAGCCATGTAGAGAGACAGATATAAACAGACAGCCATGTAGAGAGACAGATAGAAACAGACAGCCATGTAGAGAGAGAGAAACAGACAGCCATGTAGAGAGACAGAGAGAAACAGACAGCCATGTAGAGAGAGAGAGAAACAGATAGCCATGTAGAGAGAGAGAGAAACAGACAGCCATGTAGAGAGAGAGAAACAGAAAGCCATGTAGAGAGAGAGAGAGAAACAGACAGCCATGTAGAGAGAGAGAGCAACAGACAGCCATGTAGAGAGAGACAGAGAAACAGACAGCCATGTAGAGAGAGACAGATATAAACAGACAGCCATGTAGAGAGACAGTGAGAAACAGACAGCCATGTAGAGAGAGAAAACAGACAGCCATGTAGAGAGACAGAGAGAAACAGACAGCCATGTAGAGAGACAGAGAGAAACAGACAGCCATCGAGAGAGAGAGAGAGAGAAACAGACAGCCATGTAGAGATACAGAGAGAAACAGACAGCCATGTAGAGAGACAGAGAGAAACAGACAGCCATGAAGAGAGACAGAGAGAAACAGACAGCCATGTAGAGAGAGACAGAGAAACAGACAGACATGTAGAGAGAGACAGATATAAACAGAAAGCCATGTAGAGAGAGAGAGAGAAACAGACAGCCATGTAGAGAGAGAGAGAAACAGACAGCCATGTAGAGAGAGACAGAGAAACAGACAGCCATGTAGAGAGAGACAGATATAAACAGACAGCCATGTAGAGAGACAGTGAGAAACAGACAGCCATGTAGAGAGAGAGAAACAGACAGCCATGTAGAGAGACAGAGAGAAACAGACAGCCATGTAGAGAGACAGAGAGAAACAGACAGCCATCGAGAGAGAGAGAAACAGACAGCCATGAAGAGAGACAGAGAGAAACAGACAGCCATGTAGAGAGAGACAGAGAAACAGACAGACATGTAGAGAGAGACAGATATAAACAGAAAGCCATGTAGAGAGAGAGAGAGAAACAGACAGCCGTGTAGAGAGAGAGAAAAACAGACAGCCATGTAGAGAGAGACAGAGAAACAGACATACATGTAGAGAGAGACAGATATAAACAGACAGCCATGTAGAGAGACAGAGAGAAACAGACAGCCATGTAGAGAGAGACAGAGAAACAGACAGACATGTAGAGAGAGACAGATATAAACAGACAGCCATGTAGAGAGACAGAGAGAAACAGACAGCCATGTAGAGAGAGAAAAAACAGACAGCCATGTAGAGAGAGACAGAGAAACAGACAGACATGTAGAGAGAGACAGATATAAACAGACAGCCATGTAGAGAGACAGATATAAACAGACAGCCATGTAGAGAGACAGATATAAACAGACAGCCATGTAGAGAGAGAGAGAGAAACAGACAGCCATGTAGAGAGACAGAGAGACACAGACAGCCATGTAGAGAGAGACAGAGAAACAGACAGACATGTAGAGACAGACAGTGAGAAACAGACAGCCATGCAGAGAGACAGAGAGAAACAGACAGCCATGTAGAGACAGACAGAGAGAAACAGACAGCCATGCAGAGAGACAGACAGAGAGAAACAGACAGCCGTGCAGAGAGACAGACAGAGAGAAACAGACAGCCATGTAGAGACAGACAGTGAGAAACAGACAGCCATGCAGAGAGACAGACAGAGAGAAACAGACAGCCATGTAGAGAGACAGAGATATAAACAGACAGACATGTACAGAGAGACAGATATAAACAGACAGCCATGTAGAGAGAGACAGAGAGAAACAGACAGCCATGTAGAGAGACACAGATATAAACAGACAGACATGTACAGAGAGACAGAGAGAAACAGACAGCCATGTAGAGAGAGAGAGAAACAGACAGCCATGTAGAGAGAGAGAGAGAGAAACAGACAGCCATGTAGAGAGAGAGAGAAACAGACAGCCATGTAGAGAGAGAGAGAGAAACAGACAGCCATGTAGAGAGAGAGAGAAACAGACAGCCATGTAGAGAGAGAGAGAAACAGACAGCCATGTAGAGACAGACAGTGAGAAACAGACAGCCATGCAGAGAGACAGAGAGAAACAGACAGCCATGTAGAGACAGACAGAGAGAAACAGACAGCCATGCAGAGAGACAGACAGAGAGAAACAGACAGCCGTGCAGAGAGACAGACAGAGAGAAACAGACAGCCATGTAGAGACAGACAGTGAGAAACAGACAGCCATGCAGAGAGACAGACAGAGAGAGGAAACAGACAGCCATGTAGAGAGACAGAGATATAAACAGACAGACATGTACAGAGAGACAGATATAAACAGACAGCCATGTAGAGAGAGACAGAGAGAAACAGACAGCCATGTAGAGAGACACAGATATAAACAGACAGACATGTACAGAGAGACAGAGAGAAACAGACAGCCATGTAGAGAGAGAGAGAAACAGACAGCCATGTAGAGAGAGAGAGAGAAACAGACAGCCATGTAGAGAGAGAGAGAAACAGACAGCCATGTAGAGAGAGAGAGAGAAACAGACAGCCATGTAGAGAGAGAGAGAAACAGACAGCCATGTAGAGAGAGAGAGAAACAGACAGCCATGTAGAGAGAGAGAGAAACAGACAGTCATGTAGAGAGAGAGAGAAACAGACAGTCATGTAGAGAGAGAGAGAAACAGACAGACATGTACAGAGAGACAGAGAGAAACAGACAGCCATGTAGAGAGAGAGAGAAACAGACAGCCATGTAGAGAGAGAGAGAGAAACAGACAGCCATGTAGAGAGAGAGAGAGAAACAGACAGCCTTGTAGAGAGAGAGAGAAACAGACAGCCATGTAGAGAGAGACAGATATAAACAGACAGCCATGTAGAGAGACAGAGAGAAACAGACAGCCATGTAGAGAGACAGATATAAACAGACAGCCATGTAGAGAGAGAGAGAGAAACAGACAGCCATGTAGAGAGACAGAGAGAAACAGACAGCCATGTAGAGAGAGAGAGAAACAGACAGCCATGTAGAGAGACAGAGAGAAACAGACAGCAATGTAGAGAGAGACAGAGAAACAGACAGACATGTAGAGAGAGACAGATATAAACAGACAGCCATGTAGAGAGACAGATATAAACAGACAGCCATGTAGAGAGACAGATATAAACAGACAGCCGTGTAGAGAGAGAGAAAAACAGACAGCCATGTAGAGAGAGACAGAGAAACAGACAGACTTGTAGAGAGAGACAGATATAAACAGACAGCCATGTAGAGAGACAGAGAGAAACAGACAGCCATGTAGAGAGAGACAGAGAAACAGACAGACATGTAGAGAGAGACAGATATAAACAGACAGCCATGTAGAGAGACAGAGAGAAACAGACAGCCATGTAGAGAGACAGATATAAACAGACAGCCATGTAGAGAGAGAGAGAGAAACAGACAGCCATGTAGAGAGACAGAGAGAAACAGACAGCCATGTAGAGAGAGAGAAAAAACAGACAGCCATGTAGAGAGAGAGAGAAACAGACAGCCATGTAGAGAGAGAGAGAAACAGACAGCCATGTAGAGAGAGAGAGAAACAGACAGCCATGTAGAGAGAGAGAGAAACAGACAGCCATGTAGAGAGAGACAGAGAAACAGACAGCCATGTAGAGAGAGACAGATATAAACAGACAGCCATGTAGAGAGACAGTGAGAAACAGACAGCCATGTAGAGAGAGAGAAACAGACAGCCATGTAGAGAGACAGAGAGAAACAGACAGCAATGTAGAGAGAGAGAGAGAAACAGACAGCCATGAAGAGAGACAGAGAGAAACAGACAGCCATGTAGAGAGACAGAGAGAAACAGACAGCCATCGAGAGAGAGAGAGAGAGAAACAGACAGCCATGAAGAGAGACAGAGAGAAACAGACAGCCATGTAGAGAGACAGAGAGAAACAGACAGCCATGTAGAGAGAGACAGAGAGAAACAGACAGCCATGTAGAGAGAGAGAGAGAGAGAAACAGACAGCCATGTAAAGACAGACAGAGAGAAACAGACAGCCATGTAGAGAGACAGAGCGAAACAGACAGCCATGTAGAGAGAGACAGATATAAAAAGACAGCCATGTAGAGACAGACAGAGAGAAACAGACAGCCATGTAGAGAGACAGAGAGAAACAGACAGCCATGTAGAGAGAGAGAAACAGACAGCCATGTAAAGACAGACAGAGAGAAACAGACAGCCATGTAGAGAGACAGAGAGAAACAGACAGCCATTTAGAGACAGACAGAGAGACACAGACAGCCATGTAGAGAGAGACAGATATAAACAGAAAGCCATGTAGAGAGAGAGAGAGAAACAGACAGCCGTGTAGAGAGAGAGAAAAACAGACAGCCATGTAGAGAGAGACAGAGAAACAGACAGACTTGTAGAGAGAGACAGATATAAACAGACAGCCATGTAGAGAGACAGAGAGAAACAGACAGCCATGTAGAGAGAGACAGAGAAACAGACAGACATGTAGAGAGAGACAGATATAAACAGACAGCCATGTAGAGAGACAGAGAGAAACAGACAGCCATGTAGAGAGACAGATATAAACAGACAGCCATGTAGAGAGAGAGAGAGAAACAGACAGCCATGTAGAGAGACAGAGAGAAACAGACAGCCATGTAGAGAGAGAGAAAACAGACAGCCATGTAGAGAGAGAGAAAACAGACAGCCATGTAGAGAGAGAGAAAACAGACAGCCATGTAGAGAGAGAGAGAAAACAGACAGCCATGTAGAGAGAGAGAAAACAGACAGCCATGTAGAGAGAGACAGAGAAACAGACAGCCATGTAGAGAGAGACAGATATAAACAGACAGCCATGTAGAGAGACAGTGAGAAACAGACAGCCATGTAGAGAGAGAGAAACAGACAGCCATGTAGAGAGACAGAGAGAAACAGACAGCCATGTAGAGAGAGAGAGAGAAACAGACAGCCATGAAGAGAGACAGAGAGAAACAGACAGCCACGTAGAGAGACAGAGAGAAACAGACAGACATGTAGAGAGAGACAGATATAAACAGACAGCCATGTAGAGAGACAGAGAGAAACAGACAGCCATGTAGAGAGACAGATATAAACAGACAGCCATGTAGAGAGAGAGAGAGAGAAACAGACAGCCATGTAGAGAGAGACAGAGAAACAGACAGACATGTAGAGAGAGACAGATATAAACAGACAGCCATGTAGAGAGACAGAGAGAAACAGACAGCCATGTAGAGAGACACAGATATAAACAGACAGCCATGTAGAGAGACAGAGAGAAACAGACAGCCATGTAGAGAGAGAGAGAGAGAGAGAAACAGACAGCCATGTAAAGACAGACAGAGAGAAACAGACAGCCATGTAGAGAGACAGAGCGAAACAGACAGCCATGTAGAGAGAGACAGATATAAAAAGACAGCCATGTAGAGACAGACAGAGAGAAACAGACAGCCATGTAGAGAGACAGAGAGAAACAGACAGCCATGTAGAGAGAGAGAAACAGACAGCCATGTAAAGACAGACAGAGAGAAACAGACAGCCATGTAGAGAGACAGAGAGAAACAGACAGCCATTTAGAGACAGACAGAGAGACACAGACAGCCATGTAGAGAGAGACAGATATAAACAGAAAGCCATGTAGAGAGAGAGAGAAAACAGACAGCCGTGTAGAGAGAGAGAAAACAGACAGCCATGTAGAGAGAGACAGAGAAACAGACAGACTTGTAGAGAGAGACAGATATAAACAGACAGCCATGTAGAGAGACAGAGAGAAACAGACAGCCATGTAGAGAGAGACAGAGAAACAGACAGACATGTAGAGAGAGACAGATATAAACAGACAGCCATGTAGAGAGACAGAGAGAAACAGACAGCCATGTAGAGAGACAGATATAAACAGACAGCCATGTAGAGAGAGAGAGAGAAACAGACAGCCATGTAGAGAGACAGAGAGAAACAGACAGCCATGTAGAGAGAGAGAGAAACAGACAGCCATGTAGAGAGAGAGAGAAACAGACAGCCATGTAGAGAGAGAGAGAAACAGACAGCCATGTAGAGAGAGAGAGAGAAACAGACAGCCATGTAGAGAGAGAGAGAAACAGACAGCCATGTAGAGAGAGACAGAGAAACAGACAGCCATGTAGAGAGAGACAGATATAAACAGACAGCCATGTAGAGAGACAGTGAGAAACAGACAGCCATGTAGAGAGAGAGAAACAGACAGCCATGTAGAGAGACAGAGAGAAACAGACAGCCATGTAGAGAGAGAGAGAGAAACAGACAGCCATGAAGAGAGACAGAGAGAAACAGACAGCCACGTAGAGAGACAGAGAGAAACAGACAGACATGTAGAGAGAGACAGATATAAACAGACAGCCATGTAGAGAGACAGAGAGAAACAGACAGCCATGTAGAGAGACAGATATAAACAGACAGCCATGTAGAGAGAGAGAGAGAGAAACAGACAGCCATGTAGAGAGAGACAGAGAAACAGACAGACATGTAGAGAGAGACAGATATAAACAGACAGCCATGTAGAGAGACAGAGAGAAACAGACAGCCATGTAGAGAGACAGATATAAACAGACAGCCATGTAGAGAGAGAGAGAGAGAAACAGACAGCCATGTAGAGAGACAGAGAGAAACAGACAGCCATGTAGAGAGAGAGAAACAGAATGTAGAGAGAGAGACAGCCATGTAGAGAGAGAGAGAAAACAGACAGCCATGTAGAGAGAGAGAGAAACAGACAGCCATGTAGAGAGACAGAGAAACAGACAGACTTGTAGAGAGAGACAGATATAAACAGACAGCCATGTAGAGAGACAGAGAGAAACAGACAGCCATGTAGAGAGACAGATATAAACAGACAGCCATGTAGAGAGAGAGAGAGAGAAACAGACAGCCATGTAGAGAGACAGAGAGAAACAGACAGCCATGTAGAGAGAGAGAGAAACAGACAGCCATGTAGAGAGAGAGAGAAACAGACAGCCATGTAGAGAGAGAGAGAAACAGACAGCCATGTAGAGAGAGAGAGAAACAGACAGCCATGTAGAGAGAGAGAGAAACAGACAGCCATGTAGAGAGAGACAGAGAAACAGACAGCCATGTAGAGAGAGACAGATATAAACAGACAGCCATGTAGAGAGAGACAGATATAAACAGACAGCCATGTAGAGAGACAGTGAGAAACAGACAGCCATGTAGAGAGAGAGAAACAGACAGCCATGTAGAGAGAGAGAGAGAAACAGACAGCCATGAAGAGAGACAGAGAGAAACAGACAGCCACGTAGAGAGACAGAGAGAAACAGACAGCCATCGAGAGAGAGAGAGAGAAACAGACAGCCATGAAGAGAGACAGAGAGAAACAGACAGCCATGTAGAGAGAGACAGAGAGAAACAGACAGCCATGTAGAGAGAGAGAGAGAAACAGACAGCCATGTAGAGAGACACAGATATAAACAGACAGCCATGTAGAGAGACAGAGAGAAACAGACAGCCATGTAGAGAGAGAGAGAGAGAGAGAAACAGACAGCCATGTAAAGACAGACAGAGAGAAACAGACAG
>NW_025745025.1:80659-93159 GCF_021184085.1 Oncorhynchus gorbuscha
TCTTTCTTTCCTCGCTCTTTCTTGCTGAAATGTGTCGCTGCCGTCCCTCCTGCCGCGGCAGGCCTCTCCTCCTGGACCTCCAACATGCTCTGTGTGTGTTTTTGTTTTAATAAGTGTGTGTGTGTGTGAGTGAGAGAGTGCTTCTGTATGAGGAAGAGAGTGTGTTTGTGCCTGAAGTTTCCCCAAGGGGCTCTCACAGCCCTTGGGCACTCTGTGGAGAGAAAACAGAAGATAATCATTAAACAGAAATGTTAGAGAAATGTGAGAACACCTTTACAACAACTTATTGATGTCTCATGGTCATTGGTTCTAACATGTTTGTAAAGAATTCCGTTGTGTATCATCCTCTCTGGTAGAAGTGGTGGGAGTCCCTGAATGTGGTTGACTGGAGAAACCAACAGAATACTAAACTGAGCACTCAATTATGACTGGATTCCTACTGACGAGTCCATACACGTTCTTATACTGTGTGTGTGTGTTCTCTATGTTGCAGCAGTCTGTGTTTTCTGCCCCTCTGGTAATGACATGAGAATGGGCAGTGAGCAGCACAGTCAGATCATACTGTCATCCTGAAAAGATTTAGGAACTCCTCCAAAAACACTCAAATACTGTAACCGGCTCCAGAGGTCTCCTGAAGGGAGGGAGAAAGAGTGAGAGGGAGCGAGAGAGAGATTGAGAGAGCGATGCTGGGACTGGAACAGACCAACACACTGCTAGCTGCTCCTACACGGGTTAACTAGAAACACTACTGTACAGGCTTGCACACACGAGTCAGTGTGTAACCAGGGTCAAACCAGTCTCTACTAGGTTGAGCCCCACCGCCCCAGTTTTAGTTGCATGTCCCTATATAATAAAAAGCAAAAAAGTTAGAACTATTGAGTGACAAGTTGGCTTTTGAGTGACAGAGTGACTGTCAGCACAATGGGGAGGGTGCACAGCGGTGTGTAGGGGGGCTATGGAAAGCCCCTGGGTGGTTAGGTATGACTCCTTTGGGTTTCCAGAAAAGCAGGGAAAAAATGATTCTCATCCCTGTGGTAGGCTAAGTGAAAAACGTCATACGCCGCATGTCATATTTTATTTGGATTTATAAGGGTGGGGTCAAGTCTAACGTTGAAGCTGCTTGCTCAACTCTGCCGCGGTAGACGGTGCGAGTGTTAGTGTTATTAGCCTTAGCTAGCTGTAAAAAGTGTTAAGTGTTATTAGCCTTAGCTAGCTGTAAAAAGTGTTAGTGTTATTAGCCTTAGCTAGCTGTAAAAAGTGTTATTGTTATTAGCCTTAGCTAGCTGTAAAAAGTGTTAGTGTTATTAGCCTTAGCTAGCTGTAAAAAGTGTTAGTGTTATTAGCCTTAGCTAGCTCGAACCAGTTAATCTGCCACGATGGATATCAGAAATTGGAGAGAGCATAGAGCAGAAACATCAAACCACAAAGGCCACCACCAAGCCCAGCGGCGATAATCAGTGGTGTATCGTACTTAAGTAAAAACACTTTAAAAAATTAGTCAAGTCTTTTTTTTGTTATCTGTACTTTATATATAGTTCACTACATTCCTAAAGAAACAAATGTACTGTTGGGTGAAACATTATTAATGCTTAGCAGGACAGGTCCAATTCACGCACTTATCAAGATCCCTGGTCATCCTCACGGAATCTGATCTGGCGGACTCACTAAACACACATGCTTTGTTTGTAAATGATGTCCGGATGTTGGAGTGTTGGAGTGTGCCCCTGGCTATTTGTACATTGAAAAACAACAAGAAAATGGTGCCATCTTATTTGCTTAATATAAGAAATTTGAAATGGAATTTGAAATGATTTCCACTAACTTGATACTTAAGAATATTTTTGCAATTACATTTACTTTTGATATTTAAGTATATTTAAAACCAAATACTTTTAGCCTTTTACTCAAGTATTATTTTACTGGTATCTTTACTTTTCCTCAAGTATGACGTTTGGGTACTTTTCCCCTAAGTGCAATGATGCTCCCGCGCTCAGCTAGCTCCATGTGCAGAGCCTACCCACCCTTCCAAAAGTGCCGCCCTGATAATGGCTCAACCTCCAAGTGTTCCTGTTGATCTTGGAATAGAGGAGCCAGCCCAGGTTAGCCAGCCCAGGTTAGCCAGCCCAGGTTAGCCTAAATCCTACCCTACTAATCCTGCTGCAGGTTCTGTCCAAAAACCTGCTTGGATTAGTTGGATCTCCATTGGCCTTTTATTTACTGTGTTCGTTTACTGTTAATGGAATTAGCCTAAATATAGATTGTGTCATGCCTTTAAATCAATCTGATATTTTGTTTACTAGGCCTACTCCTGTGTATTCTAAGCCAAACTGCTATTCAGTATTTTTGTTTGCATGCATGAATAAATAACTAGGCTACTACTTTCAGCATTTAAATTTGCATTTTGTTGGTCAGACAACCGTGTGTACGGCTGAACTCAAAGGGCAATTCACCTATTACAAACAGCCCATCTTGTGGCCTATATACAGTTGAAGTCGGAGGTTTACATACACCTTAGCCAAGTACATTAAAACTCAGTTTTTAGGATCACCAATTTATTTCAAGAATGTGAAATGTCAGAATAATAGGAGAGAGAATTATTTATTTCAGCTTTTGTCTTTCATCACATTCCCAGTGGGTCAGAAGTTTACATACAATCAATAAGTTGGGGGAATGTTGGCCCATTCCTCCTGACAGAGCTTGTGTAACTGAGTCAGGTTTGTAGGCCTCCTTGCTCACGCAAGATTTTTCAGTTCTGCCCACATATTTTCTATGGGATTGAGGTCAGGGCTTTGTGATGGACACTCCAATACCTTGACCCTGTTGTCCTTAAGCCATTTGGATGACCCATTTGCGACCAAGCTTTAACTTCCTGATTAATGTCTTGAGATTTTGCTTCAATATATCCACATAATTGTCCTTCTTCATGATGCCATCTATTTTGTGAAGTGCATCAGTCCCTCCTGCAGCAAAGCACCCTCACAACATGATGCTGCCACCCCCGTGCTTCACGGTTGGGATGGTGTTCTTCGGCTTGCAAGCCTCCCCCTTTTCCTCCAAACATAACGATGGTCATTATGGCCAAACAGTTCTATTTTTGTTTAATCAGAGGACATTTCTCCAAAAAGTACGATCTTTGTCCCCATGTGCAGTTGCAAACCGTAGTCTGGTTTTATTATGCCGGTTTTGGAGCAGTGGCTTCTTCCTTGCTGAGTGGCCATGCAGGTTGTTTCGATATAGGACTCATTTTACTGTGGATATAGATGCTTTTGTACCCGTTTCCTCCAGCATCTTCACAAGGTCCTTTGCTGTTGTTCTGGGATTGATTTGTGCTTTTCGCACCAAAGTACGTTCATCTCTAGGAGACAGAACGTCTCCTTCCTGAGCGGTATGATGGCTGCGTGGTCCCATGGTGTTTGTACTTGCGTACTATTGTTTGTACAGATGAAGGTGGTACCTTCAGACATTTGGAAATTGCTCCCAAAAATGAACCAGACTTGTGGAGGTCTAACAAAAATAAATCTGAGGTCTTGGCTGATTTCTTTTGATTTTCCCATGATGTCAAGCAAATAGGCACTGACTTTGAAGGTAGGTCTTGAAATACATCCACAGGTACACCTCCAATTGACTCAAATGATGTCAATTAGCCTATCAGAAGCTTCTAAAGCCATGACATCGTTTTCTGGAATTTTCTGTTTAAAGCTGTTTAAAGGCACAGTCAACTTAGTGTATGTGAACTTCTGACCCACTGGAACGGTGATACAGTGAATTATAAGTGAAATAATCTGTCTGTCAACAATTATTGGAAAATGACTTGTGTCATGTGTCATGACGTTGGCCTGGGGGTAGGTTTATGACAGTCATAAATACCTCTTCCCCCCTTTTTCCTCTCTCTACTCTACTGATGTGAAATTTGAAAACCCATTGGTTAACAGAGATTCTGGGAACATCAGAAGGTGGGGGGAAATGAACTATATTCTGGTAATCCCAGCAATTGAACATATGCGGTGGTACTTAATGAATATGATGTCAGTTCGGTTGTCATCTGGGAAATTCTCAATGATAGGATGACAAACTCTACAGTGGAAAGTCTACACATCAGAGTTATCGGATTCACTTGGAATTGATGTTCAATTTAAAAATGTTTGAATATAAAATTATTGGTGAAGAGATTAAATGTAATTTTAGCTTCCAAATGAGAGATTTTGGGTTTTCATAAGGTTAGGCCTCTGCTCAATCAGTGGCCCGCCCCTGTGAAGAGACATAGGTTATACAACTTTTCAGACACACCCTTCTCGCCTCACTATATAAAGCCTTGACGAAAATGTAACCTCCTGTTCCGAGGATGTGAGGACGACGGTCCGATGTCAGAATGGTTCAGATGTCAACTACAGAACTAAGCCAACCTCAGAGTGAGCTTTGGTTGCGAATGGTTTGAACTTTGAACTCTTATTCACTACAGAAGTGATACCTCCTAGCCGTTGAGTTAGCAACAGCAGCTTCAAACGTGGACTAGGAAAGAACAGACAGAGTATCCCGTCTACCACACAACGACGTTACTACAACATATCCAATTAACCACAGGAGACTTTCTTCAAAGGACTCGGTTGGGCAACACGGCCTTCCATCTACCACCAGCCTACCGAAGCGCAGCTCAGAGTAAATATTTATTGCATTTTCCTTTTCCAAATGGGCGGTAATTTAGAATGCATATAGATACTGTATTTACGATAGCACAGCTTCTCCCTTTGTCCCTCAGTCTTCCCGCTCTTTCACTCAAACTCAGCCCTTTTCTTTTGTGTAACAAGCTGTCATATCTGTTCCGCCCGCTACGGACATTTTCCTTGATGACGTAATTTGTAATCAAGGTATGATTCATTATGGGTATATGTAATTCTGTGTGATTAGTTAGGTATTTAGTAAATAAATAATTAAACCCAATTTTGTATTGCTGATTCAATTTGTTAGCCAGAGTTCATGAAGTTACACCAAGAATTTACAACTTTCGGATGAGACTGAAATAAGGTGACGATTAATATTGACTGCTATTGATGTCAAATATTACTAGGTCCTTAAGGGTTTATTCGGAAAATAACAGCTCTGTGATTATTTTTTGTGGTTCCCCCGACTCTCTAGTTAATTACATTTACATGATTAGCTAAATCAGGTAATATTAATTATGGAGAAAGGATTTTATAGAATAGCATGTCATATCACTTAATCCGGCATAGCCAAAGACACGACACATGCACAAAGTAGATGTCCTAACCAACTTGCCAAAACTATAGTTTGTTAACAAGAAATGTGTGGAGTGGTTGAAAAACTAGTTTTAATGACTCCAACCTAAGTGTATGTAAACTTCCGACTTCAACTGTACATTACCAACGACCAATCACATTCACCTGAAGAAAACTGAAAACACACCAAACAAGCCACTGGATGCCGAGCCCAACCCAAGCAGACATATGTTCCACCAGCTCCAAAAAGGGCTTACAGAAGCCACCTTTTCCCCTAATACTTACCTGAGAAGCCTGAACTGTCAGAGCCCCATATAGGGAACCAGAACCTGCTGCAAATTGGCTATGCGCATTGGCACGATGCAACTGCAGCCCAGGTCCATAGACCCCACGGTTCCAAGAACGATACTTACCTTGCGAGCTTGAAATGTCAGAACTCGTACAAGGAACCGCAAGTCCAAAACAACAGAACACCTAAAAGCGGCTTGGGAAAGCACACACGCGTTCTGAATAGCATCGAACAGTCGATGAACCATGGCAGTCCGAGGTTCAAACGTACAGGGAACTGTGGCAACCCGGAAAATGCGCGTCCTGCGTGCTGCATAACATCCACTCTCAGATCCAGCCACAAGAACACTATGAACCACACTGGGAGCGGTTATATCCAAGCGATAAAACCTCAAAGGTATGTGGGGAACCCAAACTCGCTGCAGCTCAGATATCCCCAATCATCATGCCCCGGAACAATGCCCGAGAAGCCACCACACCCCTAGTGGAATGAGCATTCACACCGTTAGGGAACCCTTGTCCTTTACTGTCATACAGTGCCTTCGGAAGGTTTCAGTCCCATTCTTATTCTAAAAATGTATCAAATCATTTTTTCCCCTCAATCTACACACAATACCCCAAAATGACTAAGCAAAAACAGGAATTAAGACAGTTGTGCTCATTTACAACAACAAAAAAATGGAAATATCCCATTTACATCAGTACTTTGTTGAAGCACCGTTGGCTGTGATCACAGCATCTCTTCGGTATAACGCTACAAGCTTGGCACACCTGTATTTGCAGAATTTCTCCCATTCTTCGCTGCAGATCCTCTAAAGCTCTGTCAGGTTGGATGGGGAGAGTTGCTGCAGAGCCATTTTCAGGACTCTCCAGAGATGTTAGATCGGGTTCAAGTCTGGGCTCTCGTTGGGCCACTCAAGGACATTATTGTCCTGTTGGTAGGTGAACCTTCTCCCCAGTATGAGGTCCTGAGTGCACTGGAGCAGGCTTTCATCAAGGATCTCTCTGTACTTTGCTCCATTCATCTTTTCCTCGATCCTGACTAGTCTCCCAGTCCCTGCCGCTGAAAAACATCCTCACAGCATGATGCTGCCACCAACATGCTTCACAGTTGGGATGGTGCCAGGTTTCTTCCAGACGTGACACATGGCATTCAGGCCAACAAGTTCAATCTTGGTTTCATCAGACCAGAGAATCTTGTTTCTCATGGTCAGAGTACTTTAGCTGCCTTTTGGCAAACTCCAAGCAGGCTGCCATGTGCCTTTTACTGAGGAGTGGCTTCCGCCTGGCCACTCTACCATAAAGGCCTGATTGGTGGAGTGCTGCAGATATGGGAGAACCTTCCAGAAGGACAACCATCTCCACACAGGAACTCTTGAGCTCCGTCAGAGTCACCATCGGACTCTTGGTCACCTCCCTGACCTAAAGCCCTTCTCCCCGATTGCTCAATTTGGCCGGGTGGCTGGCTCTAGGAAGAGTCTTGGTGGTTCCAAACATTTTCTATTTAAGAATGATGGAGGCCACTGTGTTCTTGAGGACCTTCAATGCTGAAAACTTTTTTTTGTATCATTCCCCAGATCTGTGCATCGACACAATCCTGTCTCAGAGCTCTACTGACAATTCCTTTGACCTTATTTATGGCTTGCTTTTTGCTCTGACATGCACTGTCAACTGCGGGATCTTATATAGACGGGTGTGTGCCTTTCCAAATCATGTCCAATCAATTGAATTTACCACAGGTGGACTCCAATTAAGTTGTAGAAACATCTCAAGGATGACCAATGGAAACAGGATGCACCAGAGCTCAACTTCCAGTCTCACAGCAAAGGGTCTGAATACTTATCTAAATAACGTATTTATGTTTAATACCTTTGCAAAAATGTCTAACAAACCATTTTTGATTTGTCATTATGAGGTAGTGTGGAGATGGATGAGGATTTGTTTGTTATTTAATCCATTTTAGATTAAGGCTGTAACGTAACAAAACTTGGAAAATGTCAAGGGGTCTGAATACTTTTAGAACCTACACAATCCAATAAGACACTACGCCGAGCTGGACTAGTGAAACAGACAAAAAGCTGGTCACAAATACAGATATCCTTGTCCTATCCATATATATGCATAAAGTGCACACACGACACAGACCATGCAACCTACTTTGTTCACTGGAAACAAACAGAGGAGGTGAGAAAGGGAACAACTCAAAAGCCAGGGGACCTGTAAGACATAGACATAACCTTTGGAGCAAATGCTGCATTAGGACTTTGGAGTTGCAAGTTGTGAACTCCAAACAGGAAGGGTGTACTGATAGCGGATGGAGATCTCCAACGATGACACCAAAGACATGAGCAGGGCAGTCTTGTAGGAAAGAACCTTCAGGTACACAGACTCCAATGATTCAAACAGAGGTTCACACAGAGCATCCATGACCAAAGCCAGGTCCCAGATCAGTGCCATAGGCTTGAACACACATCTCAACCAACGCATGCCTTTCAGGAACAGAACCACCAGAGGGTGAGACCCCGGGGTAGGGCCGTCAATCTCCTCTTTTTCATACCAGAGGGTTGAGACCCTGGGGTAGGGCCGTCAATCTCCACTTTTACACACCAGAGGGTTGAGACCCCGGGGTAGAACCGTCAATCTCCTCTTTTACATACCAGAGGGTTGAGACCCCGGGGTAGGGCCGTCAATCTCCTCTTTTTCATACCAGAGGGTTGAGACCCTGGGGTAGGGCCGTCAATCTCCACTTTTACACACCAGAGGGTTGAGACCCCGGGGTAGAACCGTCAATCTCCTCTTTTACATACCAGAGGGTTGAGACCCCGGGGTAGAACCGTCAATCTCCACTTTTACAGACCAGAGGGTTGAGACCCCGGGGTAGAACCATCAATCTCCTCTTTTACACACCAGAGGGTTGAGACCCCGGGGCAGAACCGTCAATCTCCTCTTTTACATACCAGAGGGTTGAGACCCCGGGGTAGAACCGTCAGGTTTGGCATGGGCCCTCAAATCCTCAAAAAGTTCTAAAGCTGCACCATTGGGACATCTTGACTGCCTGCATCACTGCTTGGTATGGCAACCACACCACCCTCAATCGCATCGAGCTACAGAGGGTGGTGCAGACAGCCCAGTACATCACGGGGGCCGAGCTCCCTGCCCTCCAGGACCTCTATATCAGGCGGTTTGAAAGGAAGGCCTGGAAAACCTTTAAAGATTCCAGCCACCCAAGCTGCTACCGCATCGCATGTGGTACCGATACATCAAGTCTGACACAGAAGCTGTTCAGCAGCCTGTATCTCCGAGCCATAAGACTGCTAAATAGATAACTAAATAGTTAACATGGCTACACAGACCATCTGAGTTGACCCTTGTATTAGATTTTGGCACTTTCTCTATGCACAATCACAGAACTCTACACACTCACTGACACTCCAATACACACAAAAAGCACACACATTTATACTAACTCTACACTCACTCGCATACAATCTTCATTTACGCTGCTGCTACTCAGTCACTTTACCCCTATACATATCTACCTGTATCACCCCAGTATCCCTGCACATTGTATATATGGTACTGGAACAGACCCTGTATATAGCTTCTTACTTCTCGTGTTCTTATTCCCAATTCTTGATTGTTTTTGTTCTACCTTGTTATTTTTGTGCTACATTGATATTTATTACTGCATTATTGGGTTTGAAGCTTGCAAGAGATATTTCACTGTACGTGTACACGTGACATATAATAAAATAAAATAAAAATGTAAAACAATGCTCCCCATCCCATTAAAGGAGATCCTGTCGTGATCACCCTGCGGGGCACTACCTAGCCCATGAGAACCCCCTGCAACAGCAGACGCGGGTCCCTCCAAGGAGTCAATGTCCTTAGGCACAACAGGAATCCCTCAAACAACTGATGGAGGGACAGAACCAACAATCTCCTCTTTTACATACCAGAGGGTTGAGACCCCGGGGTAGAACCGTCAATCTCCACTTTTACATACCAGAGGGTTGAGACCCCAGAGTAGAACCGTCAATCTCCTCTTTTACACACCAGAGGGTTGAGATCCCGGGGTAGAACCGTCAATCTCCACTTTTACATACCAGAGGGTTGAGACCCCGGGGTAGAACCGTCAATCTCCACTTTTACATACCAGAGGGTTGAGACCCCGGGGTAGGGCGGTCAATCTCCACTTTTACACACCAGAGGGTTGAGACCCCGGGGTAGAACCAACAATCTCCTCTTTTACATACCAGAGGGTTGAGACCCCGGGGTAGGGCGGTCAATCTCCACTTTTACATACCAGAGTGTTGAGACCCCGGGGTAGAACCAACAATCTCCTCTTTTACATACCAGAGGGTTGAGACCCTGGGGTAGAACCAACAATCTCCTCTGGGGGGTAGAACCAACAATAGCCCATGAGAACCCCCTGCAACAGCAGACGCAGGTCCCTCCAAGGAGTCAATGTCCTTAGGCACAACAGGAATACATCAAACAACTGATGGAGGGACAGGATACGTCCAGACGAAGCAACAGAAGCCCAAGAGGCACCCCAGCTATCAGAGGCCATCAAATCCAGGCTGTATCACATCCGGCTGTGATTGGGAGACACATACGGCGGCGCACAATTGGCCCAGCGTCGTCTGGGTTTGGCCGTCTGGGTTTGGCTGTCATTGTATATAAGAATTTGTCCTTAACTGACTTGCCTAGTTAAAAAGGTTAAATAAAACCATGGTAAGCTGATGTTATTGTGAGTGTAGCGAAATGCTGCTATTTCCGACAGTGCAGCGATATCTAGCAAGTAATCTAACAATTCCACAACAAGTACCTAATACACAAAAATCTATGTAAAGGAATGGAATAAGCATATATATTGATGGATGAGTATATGGATATATGGATGAGCAATGACAGAGCGGCATAGGCAAGATGCAATAGATGGTATAAAACACAGTATACACATGAGATGAGTAATGCAAGATATGTAAACATTATTAAAGTGGCATTATTAAAGTGACTAGTGATCCATTTATTAAAGTGGCCAATGATTTCAAGTCTGTATGTAGGCAGCAGCCTCTCTATGCTAGTGATGGCTGTTTAACAGTCTGGTGGCTTTGAGATAAAGATAGAAGCTGTTTTTCAGTCTCTTGGTCCCAGCTATGATGTACCTGTACTGACATCCCCTTCGTGATGGTAGCGGGGTGAACAGGCAGTGGCTCGGGTGGTTGCTGTCCTTGATGATCTTTTTTGGCCTTCCTGTGACATTGTGTGCTGTAAATGTCCTGGAGAGCAGATAAGTTTTCCCCCGGTGATGAGCTGTGCAGACTGCACCACCCTCTGGAGAGCCCTGTGGTTATATGCGGTGCAGTTGCCGTACCAGGCGGTGATGCAGCCTGACAGGATGCTCTCAATTGTGCATCTGTAAAAGTTTGAGGGTTTTAAGTGACAAGCCAAATTTCCTCCTAGGTTGTTGCGCACTGTCCATGTGGGTGGACCATTTCAGTTTGTCTGATGTCCGTATGCCGAGGAACTTTCCACCTTCACTGCTGTCCCGTCGATGAGGATAGGGGGGGGGGGCTGCTCCCTCTGCTGTTTCCGGAAGTTCACAATCATCTACTTTGTTTTGTTGACGTTGAGTGAGAAGTTGTTTTCCTGACTGTCTCATTGTTGTTGGTAATCAAGCCCACTGCTGTTGTGTCGTCTGCAAACTTGATGATTGAGTTGGAGAAGTGCATGGCCACGCAGTCATGGGTGAACAGGGAGTACAGGAGGGGGCTGAGCACGCACACTTGTGGGGCCCCGGTGTTGAGGATCAGTGAAGTGGAGGTGTTGTTTACTACCTTCACCACCTGGGGGTGGCCCGTCAGGAAGTCCAGGACCTAATTGCACAGGGCGGGGTTGAGACAAAGGGCCTCCAGCTTAATGACGTGCTTGGAGGGTACTATGGTGCTGAATGCTGACCCAATCAGACCCAATAACCGCATACACAAGAGAAAAGGCATGAATGCCCCAGCTGAAACCATGCCAGACAGAACCAGAACGTGACCGCCCTTCTATTGGGACAAAACCGCATGATTCGGAACAGAGTTCTGAACGAGACCCAGAAACCGTGCCGCGGAAGAATCTGCTTTCACCACGCAAGATATCCACCGCTGCCCAGATGCACCAAGACAGTTAAAAACCAACCTTGAAGGCTCCCTTTGGCAACCCACCTCTGGCCTGGATCCTTTCCATCACGCCTTGGGAACAGCCCCCGCAAAGGATTTTCATGGGACCCGTAGAGCTGCGTCCTGTTTTTGTTTCTCCTCGAAACAAGCCTATAAAGGACTCCATAGCCGAGCCAAAGTAACCTTGTTGACAAAACTGGCTCATCCAAATACATACGCCTGTCCCTCTCAGGAATCTGGGGCAACGTCAACCAGAGGTGGCGCTGAGCCACCACCGTCGACCCCATACTTTCCCCCACAGTCAGGATCGTACAGTGAGATAGAGCTGTAGCACAGATTCCGCCAAGAAGCTCTAAAAACGGCTTCAGCAACTCCACGGTCCTATTCAGCTTCTGCAGCAAATCGATATGATACCTCTGCAGCATTGTGACCACATTCAACAACCAGGCCGCCACACTTGTCCAGCTGATCCCTGGAGAACCGGCACTGTTTATTCAGAAGCACCATGCTAAGATTAGCCCCCTTGTTAGCCTCTGGAGGCTAACTCGCACAGCAATGACAGGAGGTAAACACCTTTCCCCAAACCTGGAGGAACTCCACTGCTTTTGGAGAAGACAAATCCACCCCCAGGTGATCTGCCACCCTACAACACAGCTCTGTCAAATGGAGCATTAGCCACCAATGGTTCACTCTACCCCGACAAATCCAAGGCTTTAGGCTCCTCCGTATGGATGCCATCTTATTCACACTTAGAAAACCCCCCAGACCCAACCAGGGGTAGTATATCATCCCCAGAAACTGGACTTTG